>NC_077232.1:185124571-185224571 GCF_027887165.1 Monodelphis domestica | reverse complement strand
AGGGTATTCAGAACTGACTATGTAAGCTCTCCCCAGGTGTAATCTTGTTGAGGTCTATTTTTGAGGGTAGAGCAGCAGCAGCAGTAGCAAAATCTATTGAATTCATAGATGAGTTGCTTACCTCTTTGAAGGTGTCATCTTTGGAGGAAAACAGTTCCTCATTTTTCAAGTAGAATTCATAATCTTATAGTACTGTAATTTATAAAATGTTGTCAAATTGGATCTCCCCTTCTGCTTTTCCTTCTTATATTTTTCTCTTTTGTTTTTTTAACTTTGCACTTGGTCTGTGCCATAATGGAAATGGGCTTTCTCATCACCTTCCATCATCTCCACCTTTCTTCCCTTCTTTCAAGCTCTAACTTTGGTCTCATCTTCTATTTGATCTTTCCCTATTCCTTTCAACTATATGTGGTGTCACTGCCCTGAAATTTCTCACAGTCCATTGTTTGACTTCTTTCCCTTACAAATCCTGCCTAATTTGGACTATAGTTATTTATATAAATTGTTATTTCTTGCTATAAATTGTAAATTCTTGAGGTGGTAGATTGTATCTTCTTTTTACCTTTGTATCGCCCAACACCTAACACAGAGGACATTGTACCTAGTAGATATGTGAGTCAAATCAAAATTTTTATTTAAAGCTTGTGCCCTGAGTGGAATTCTGGAATTCTATTAGAATGTTTTCAACAAGGGGGGGGGGTGTTCATTTAAAATCTGTGATAGTGAAAGAAATTCCTATTAACGGGGATAGTTTTAAAATGCAAGTAGTATTGTATAACAGATGGAAAGGTGATCTAGGAGCTAAGACTACCTGAGTTCAAGTTCTTGACATATATTGTCTCTATTACCCTGGACAACTGTAAACTCTCAGGACTCCAAGGCCACTCTTTCCATTTACTAAGGGAGCTTCTCAACTAAGAAGATTCCTGTAACCATAAAATCACAAGTCTGAATTTTATCCTTTATTTTTGAAAGTTTAAAATTGTTTTATGAAGGATTAGATTGGGATTTCTAAATTGAGGGGAGAGCACATAATGAATAAATGGAGCTCATTTAAATCACATAATATTGCAAAAATTATCATATTTGAACTAATCTATGCAGGGGGAAGATTTTTTTCCCTAAAAGAATAATGTATTTAGTCTTAGATTTTTAAATTCAGTATTTTTGTGCTTTTGATATATTATTCAACAGATTTTTAGGGCTTGGCTTTAGGGGCTGTAAACTTTCTTAAGAATCCTATCTAGGTATAAAATTATTGTAACTTAACCATATTTTAACTCTCCATGAAATCTGGTGATATTTTAGGCCAAGAATAAATACTTTTTGGGGCAGGAAGGTGGCTCAGTAGATTGAGAAACAGGCCTTGTGTCAGGCAGTCCTGCGGTCAAATCTGTCCCCTGACACTTCCTAGCTTTTTGACCCTGGACAAGTCCCTTAACCCCCATTGCCTACCCCTAACTACTCTTCTGCCTTGGAACCAATATACAGTATTGATTCTAAAAAAAAGGTAAGTGGTTTTTTTTTTTTAGAATAATTATCTTCTTTTTTATCGATCACCTCTTTTATGTCTTGCTATCAAAAACAATTCAATTCTTTAAAATTATTTTAATGTTTTTTTGTAGCTCATTTCTTTAGTGGCTGAATAAAGATTATTCCTTAGGTGTACTAATAAATGTCTGAGGATGTTTAAGAATTTTGTTGTGTATATGTTTTTAAAACATCCTTTATCCACTTTTTATGATGCCTGTTTACTATGGAATTTTTGGGACAGTCAAGGTCCTATTTTTAATTCATAAGTTTTTCATTTATTCCTTTGTGAAAAACTTTTCAATACTGATCTGCTAGTGAGAATCTTTCTATTTAACTAGGATGCATCTCAGACCTTAGATGTAGTCCCATCAATGGAACATTATTAAAGGTTAGACCTTGACCAGGTTTGTACTCCACCAGCATACACTTTGACAATTCAGAACCATCTTCACAATAGAATTGGTAATCATTGTAGAATTTCAGCATTTTTATTCTAATGAATGTAGACCAATTGCTTTCTGTAGAAAGGAGAAGGTAGTGGCAAACCACTCCAGTATCTTTGCCAAGAATGCCCCAAATGGAGTCATGAAGAGTCAGATATGACTGAAATGCCTGAACAACAACAGTAGCAATAACAACTCCATCTAGTTCCAGAGATTAAATACTAGACCAAAAGTGCCTGGGCTAAGTTAAGGTTGCCTTCCAGGAAAAGAACATTGGCTATGTGGTTTATTTCTTTACTTTGGCTATAGTAGAGCACAGACCCATCTGCTACTTCCTCTTTTCCAGGTACCGTGTATTTCTGCCAGGTCAGTAAGTATTTTCAGAATTTTACCGTTAGCATTGAATTTTCAGTATTTGGCTTTTTAGAAAAATGATTTAGCCTTTAGCTTTATCTGTGTAAGAAGCAGTAGGCTGCCATGGAAAGAATATTAGAATAAGGAAAAATGAATTCTGGTTGTCAGGCATGGCTCTGCCAATCACTAGTTGAAAGGCATTTCACAACTATAGGTTTCAATTTCCTCTGCTACCAAATAAGGGAGTTAGTGTTTATGGTCTTTGAAATGCCTCAAAGCTCCAACATTCTCTGATTTTATGAAATTTGAAGGTAAAACAACTTGCTCTAGATAATACCTCAGAGTTGGAAGGGACTTCAGAGGCCATCTAGTCCAATCTCATAGCCCAGTAAAGATTTTTTGGGAGTCATCATAGTACAGTGAGTGCAAAGAGTGTTGGACTTTGGAGTAAGCTCTGGAGTTCAAAACCTACCTCCAACACTTACTAGCTCAGCCTTCATAGAATCTCTTTTTTCCTTAGAAACACAGCTCAAGCTCCATAGTCTGCTTGAAACCTTTTCTGACTCCCTAGCTATTTGTGTTCTCCTTCCCAAATTACCTTTTACTTCATGGTTCTCTATATAAGTGTATTGGTTCATTCTATATTTAATGTCTTTTTTCTTTCCCCCATTAAAATGAAAGCCTCTTGAAAGTTGAAATGTTTTTTTTTTTAATATATATACTGATATACCTAGCACCAGTATAGCTCCCAGAACAAAGTTGATATTAATAAATAATTAATTGTAAATTTGTGCAGGTCCCCTTTCAGAACTCCAGTCTCCTCATCTTTATAATTGGGAGAACATTCCTCAAAGGTCATTATGAAGGTCATTATATATGGTATCTATAGCACTTTGCTAGCCTTAAACTATAATAATACTATAGAAAAGTCACTAACTCTGAAGTCAGAGGACCTAAGTTCAGATTCTCCATTTGATGCTTTCTTGTATAAAAATCATTTAACCTCTCTGTCTCTTATGTTCCTCATTTGTGTCAAATGAGTGCATTTAATTAGGTGACCTCTGAGGTCACTTTCAGCTCTATATCAATGATCATTTGGTAATAATTCCTTCCATTACTTCCCCATAAAAGGTCTATCTAGCCTTCTCTTAAAATCTTTTATTGAGGGGTAATCCAATATCTTTCATGGCAACCCATTTCATTTTTAGATAACTAGCTATTTGTAAGTTTTTCCTCACTTTGAGCCAAAGGCTGCTATCCTACAACTTTTAACCATTGCTTTTAGTTTTGACCTTGGAAGACAAGTGGAACATATTGAATCGTCCTTACATTTGATAGCTCTTCAAGTATTTGAAGGCAGCTATCATATTCTCATTATGTTTTCTTTTCTCTAAGTAAGACATTCCTAATTTTTTTTTTTTCATTTTAATCGTTATATGGAAGGTGTTCAAGATTCTGCAAGCTGGTCACTGTTGCTCCTTGAAATGAGATGCTTTGGATGATACAACATGTTTTAGCTGTATTGGCTCCCAAAGTACAGGAGAACTATTGTCTCTTCTGTTTTGCCTCACTTTTTATCCTGGCTTGGGTGCTGAATTGTTGACTCTTAAAGAAAGAGAGTCCACTGAAGTCCATTGTTTATTCTTAGGAGACTTACTTGCCTCTTTCTTTCCATAATACTGTCAAAATCAATTGATTTTCCTGAATTGGTTTTCCTGAATTGCCTTTCCTCCCTCATTTTTAGTTTTTGTTATACAGGATGGCTCTGTAAGAGATAGGTAGGTGGTTCCATTGTTAGAGCATTGGCTCTGGAGTCAGGCAGACCTGAGTTCAAATCTAACCTCAGATAGTTAATTGGCATATGATCCTGAGAATGTCATTTAACCTTTGCTTGTCTTACTTTAACTGCAAAATGTGAATGATAACTATATCTACCTCTCAGAATTGTTGTGAGGATCAAATGAGATAACATTTTAAAACACTTAATACAGTATCTGGCACATTGTAGATTTTATGTAAATGCTTATTTTTCTCTTTTTACTGGTTAGAAGAAGGGATCTGTTCTATAATTTTTAATTATACACTGACCCTGTTGCTGCCTTTAAATATTCCCACATCTCTCATGTTCTTAAATTTTTTCCATTGACTTCCATTCCATTAATCTATTGTCCCTTACTTCTTTTCGTTTTCATAGCTGAATTCCTGAAAAGGATTATCTATACTTATTTTCTGTTTCCTTACTTCCCACTTACTACTCACTCTTTTGCTATCCAGATTCCCTTTCGGCCAATAGATTGAAAGTGTCTTTTCTCAGGATGTTGGTGAAATCTTATTTGCTGTAGCCAGTGGCTTTTTCTCAGTCCTCATCTTTCTTGACTTTTCTGTAGCCTTTATCATTATTAGCCAATCCCTCTTCCTGGACACTCTTTCCCATAGGTTTCGAAAACTCTTTCCTCTCCCCTTTTTTCCATTTCAAAGTCATTTCTCCTTAGTCTTCTTTGCTGGATCACATTCTTAACATTCTTAACCCCCTAGGGCTACCCCCCCAACCCTCTTTTCTCTTGATTAACTAAACACTATGAATAGGTTTAAATATCACCTGAAGATACCTGACTCCCAGACCTACTATAATAGAAAAAGGATACTGAGGAGATATTGTAGTTATAATAACTAGAATACTCTGGCTGACTAGAGAGATAGTAGGGGAAACCTGAGCGTGTCTAGCTGTAATGGAGATAGAGATACTTCTGAGAGACAGAGAGATACTACTAGAGGGGATACTCTGGGGTTGCCTATTGATCACTACTAATGGCTAATAGATCAAGATATTTCCTACCATCCACCTTCACCTCCCAGTTTTCCACTCAGGCCCTCCTGCCTCCCTTCCCCTCCCCATTGTTAGTCAGCCACCTTTCTATGTAACTCAAAGGTGAACTGTGAAGTTTAGAGAAAATACTTTTTCCCTCTTTCTCGGGAAAGAAGGTTTAATGGGAAAAACAGGACAAGGATGGAAATTGAGGTGAGAGGGATAAAGTTTTCCCTAATCTATAAGGAGGGTTAGGAGGATTTTAGGAAATGTCAGTCCTGTCACAACTGTGACACAAAAGATCTGTCAGGGAGGTGGGAGGACAACTGTTTAATCTTCTTTCTTCTTCCTTCAAATTCAAATCTCAAATATACCATCAGTTCTTCACACTCTAATCCACTAACCAAAGTTAATTTCTTCTCGGTCTGACTCCAAAAGCCCCCACAAGGGTCCTTCAGCCTGGGACAGAAGCTAACAGGGGATTAGTTCAGAGCTTCTTCCCCCTTCAGCCTGGCTTGACTCTCCAACTGACTTTCCTGAGAACATTCTGTTTGGAATGTTCTTTCTTGATTGACAGATGATGTCTCCAGCTTGCTGTCTTGTATGCATGAAGTTCTCTCTTCCTTCATGCCTCTTCCATACTACCAAACTAGCCTTCATCTTTCCTTACACTGAGCTTTAGTCCTGCATTTTAAAATGACTTTTGTACACTTACTCCTAGAAAGCCCGTTAACATTTCACACAAGATATCCAAAGGGGAAGTCTTTCCTTATTTTCCTAAACCTCCTATATTTGTTGAAGGTACTACTATCCTTTCAAGTCACTGAAGTTTGTAGCATTAGTGTAAACTTGGCCTTTCAACTGGCCTTTCCTTGTACTGGTCCTAAAAGTCTTCTGTCATTTGCAACCACAAGAGGAAATGGTAGAGAAATATTGAAAAAGTATTGTTGTATCAAGGCAAACCTATGATTGGCTTTGAAGTGGAGATTGGGATGTGATTCATCTTCCTATCCTATGATCACTCACTCATTGAGGTTAAACCATGGCCCTGGTAGGGTCATTTCATAACTCTTTAGAAACACGTGACTCCAATTTGGAGACAACTTACAGATCAAGAGAGTTGTTTTGTTCACAAAATAAGAATAAAATTGCTTTTAGGAATTCATTACCCTCTTTATAATTGTGTTACTAAATTGATTTTTAAGGAGAGAGGAATCTGTGTAGGAGGAAAAAGAAGACTAAAGAAACTTGGTTAAATATTTATTAAATATGGATATTCTCTTCAGAAAAACTTTTGTAATAGCAATAAATTATTTTATCTTATTAGTGGTTGTACAACTAGATTGGAGATATACAATTGATCTGCTTAACTACTTTTTATATGTTTGCTCTATATGTTATGATTTCAAAGTGAATCATTGTCCATTTTCTACTATATAAATTTTGACATCCTCTTTTCAAAATGGAAATAATTATTCTTAACTTAGTAGGTTACTTTGTACTTGGTGACTGAAATAAAAGAGCTAAAAAAGAGATTATTCATCTTTGCTTCTCAGTGCTCAAGCAGCTTTTTTCCTCACCAAGAATCACTAGTTAAGGAGGAAGAGAAGGTATTTTTTTCAATAAGAAAGCTAATTTTCATCAACAAATCTCTGTTAATGTGAATCATAGAAACTTTATATATTTAATCCAGTCTTTGAGAGAATATCCAACTTTATTGGAATAGAAAAAAGACTTTTGTTAGAATAGGAAAATAAAAAAAACCTATATCCTCTCCCATATTACTTATAAGTTTCTATATTTAGCTTGATATATTTTAAAATTACTTAATTTATTTTAACTTTGTATCTTTCTATTTGTGATCATATTAAATAAATAAAATCAGTTATAACTATTTAAAATTATAGGCTAGTTTTCAATCGTTTGGAATTTTAGAGAGTACACATTTGTTTCTATCCATGTGATTTTAAAAAGTACATAAATTTTATATCAGTATTGAAAATGATAATAATGGTCAGCTTCAGTGTTATGCATCAAAAGGAAACATATCAACTAATTGTTAGATGAAATTAAGTAAACTAAATCCCCTCAGTCTAATGAAAAAATAGTTGAATTGCCATGGGGTTCGAATAAATACACCTGCTATTAACATTTTGTATTAATTGGAATATATAACAAGATCCCTTAAGCATAGCACTATTTAATATCTAAATGGTCATGTCATCATTAAGAAGAACATAGTAGGTCCCCTACTATATGTCAGGCTCTTGTTCGAAGTGCTGTGGACACATACCTTCTCCTAACATATTCCTTGTATCATTTAAATTACTGTGCTTTATGACTGTTGGTAACTATTGGCTACTTGTATTTTACATTATTTTTTACTACCATTCTTTTGAAATTTTCCTTTCTATTCATATCTAAATTAAATTCACAAAGTTCTCAAATACTTACTTTAAAGTGAGGCTTTTTTGTAAAGCCTATGTAATATATACATTTTTATAAGTATAAATTTTTTGAAAATTGATCAATTTGTGAAAGAGCTTCCCTTTTAAATATTATTAATTATGTATGTATGTGTAATATTTTAATATGTACAAATTGTCTTTAAATATATTACTTCAGTTGATCTTTACAATAACCTTGTGAAGTATATGCTACATGATCTTATTACTTCTCTTTTACTGATGAGAATATTAAAACTGAAGATTAAGTGAATTTTCTAGGATCTGAGGTTGGATTCAATTCTAGACTTTTTTGACTCCAATGAAGGAACCTAACTATTAAGCCACTTCCTTCTTAAAATAGTTTTGTTTCACCTACATCATATATTTGATGATAGAGATACATATTTTGTGAATTTTGACTTAATGGTTTGTGAATTGATTTGATTTTTCAATGTTGTGTTGTCAGTTCAACCTTGGGGACACTAGCATATTGCAAACATTATTAACTAAGCTTCTTGTTATTTTATTTATTTTAAATTGCCATTTTTTTGTTGCACTAACTTTCTCTAGTATGGATTAATATTCATTAATAAGAAAAGCAGATATTTATTTGTTCTACAAATGAATTACTAGGCTATAAAAGAGGCCACTAACAAGTTCTTTTATGAGATGATACCTGGTTACTGGCATATATGTGAATGAATGGATGAAAAAGTATTTATTAAACAATTCCTATATAGAGGGCCTACTCTAGGGTTGGTTATACAAATAGAAAGGTTCCCTGTTCTTAAGGAAGTTACAATCTAACTGGGGCAGGGAGGGGAGGGGAGGATAGCACATATAAATATTCAGTTGCATGTCAGATGAAAATGTCCTGTGGTCTTTAAGGTGCAGCAGTAATGTTATACTTTAAACCATTTCACTAAGAATCAAATCATTTAAAAAATGTTGAATCATTAGACATTACCAAAGACTTAAGTGGCTAGAATTTTCTTTCTGTGTTATAAGTAGCTATGTGTTGCTGCAGCAGAAATAGTTGCCAGACAGTGTTTCTTAGAGTTACTTTCTGGATGATAACTGTGGTTGCTGAGGCTTCATGAGGTTTCCTGCCCTTTAGTATCAGTTGGATAGTAGTTGGTATTTGTGGTAGTGAGGATGATGAGGCCCTTTCCCCTCAGACATCAAGTAAGTAGCTACTAGGTTTAGAAAAAATTGTTCCTTCATTGATTGCACCTTCATTTAAATGAGGTATTTGTGATGAGGGTAGAAGAATTTTAATTATAATGACATTTCAGTAAGAATTTAATGTAGCATCCAGTTTTAAAGATATAAAGCTCTTAAATATTTTCCTGATTGTGTGATATTCAAGAACCAGAAAGTAACTCTTCAGGTTGAAGATTTGAGTTGACAAAATTCCTCCAAATGTGGTTGGATTTTTTAACTTCTTTTCAAGTTGCTGTAATACAGAATGGGATTTTGCATTTTATATGAATTATCTACTATTTCCTTTGTCAACCAAACCTGATAACAAATTACAACACAATCAGTTGATTAATATGCATTTTTATTACATCTATATGCCAAGCATGGTGCTAAGTGGTAGAGATATGGAAACCAAAAAAAATGAAAGTTCCTGCTTCATTCATAGAAATACTTATTTTGCTTATGCACTCTAAATTTCTCTCGGATCACTGGATGTCTGTGCTATAATGTAAAAATATGTTTGGACAATATTTTTGCATCCCTCTCCATCATTTTTTACTTCTATAAAGCACTATTTTCTGAATGTTTTGGATTTTTGATGCTTTATTCTTTGACTCTAAAACTCCTTTGCTTTATGACATATAATTGATAGAAGGTAAATAGCAATACTTTGAGATTTATTTAGACATGAAGAATTTAACCAAACCTTAATGTAACTGGAGATGTACAGTGTTGCAAAGCACTATGTGTGCTCACTACTTTAAAACATAGGATAACAAACATTTTATCAGTAGAAAAATATTACAGGATTTTTTCTAAACATTAAAAAAAATCTTAAACATTTTAATACAAAAGTCTTCATATTGGTGTTTAGTTTGTAAGATATATATGTATATATAAATCTTCATTTTAAAATTTGTTCTTTTTTTTTAAATTTTAAAGTCTTTTAAAAGATGAGGATGATTCTGCGTAAATGGGTTTATGTAATTTCAAAGTCAAAGTAATTTTCCTTTCTTAGAATCTACTACTACATATTGCACCGTTACTTTTTAGAATATATCCTGATATCTAATTCAGGTTTTCGTCACCCTTTTTGTCCCTCACCTCTGACATTTTTTAGCAGCATCAAGGTTGGAGTAATGATAATGGAATCCTCAAATGGTTATGATATAATAAAGAAATAATCCTTTAATCCTTTCAATGGGTTCTTTTGTCTTGCTGAACTCTCAGTCCCAGAATGTGTGTTAAATATCTGAAAGAGCTTTCTCAGGGTATCAGCGGATTTATGGGTTTCATGTGCCTTTTTAGGAAAGTATTGCTTTTCTAGAATAAGGTCAACATAGGTCTTTGATCAGTATCAGAAGGAGGGGGAAATCTATTTTCAAACTTTTTTAGAATTCAATTGTTTTTTAGAGCACAATATCTGTGGAGTATCGATCGTCAGGGTCTAGTAGTTAGTCAAAGGCTATCTCCTTTGACTAACCCCTTAGTGTGGTGTCATCCTCCTTCATGTGATAGATTGTTACAATCTCAGCCAGTGTAATTACACACTAGCCAAGTGGGTCATTTATTTCTTTACCTTCACCATTTACCAAAAATCTCCTTTATCTTTGGAAGCCAGGTCTCCCTTTTGCAGTAAAAGCAAAATAATGGCACATAAAACATTAGATCTGAGAACTAAGGACTTCAAATTTACTATACAACAACTTTCAAACTAAACCATAACATCTCATACAAACACCTTAATATGCTTTAAAATCTGTTTTACTCATATATTAGGGAACAAACATATGGTCTTGCTCATTGTTTTCTCAAAATGCAAACTATTACCATTTTTTGAAAAATATTTTTGATAATGATTTTCTGATGAAGCCTGTTGCGCATAGTATGTCTGCATTTTAAAGTCAAATAACAAAGAAACACCATTATTTTTCTTTGCTACAAAAATAGAAAATAATCTTCAGAAATGTTAAGATAATCCACATAAGCAGTCTTCAAAATTAAATAACTATGTAAAGAAAAGGAATTTAAAAATAATGTAATACATTTCTTCTCTAAATGAAAATCATATTAATAGAGTAACTGAAGCTGTCATGAAGACATGAATGTCATTGTAAGAACCTTAATAAATACTGACAGAATATTTAGAGATTAGAGTTACTCAGGTCTCTTGCTCCCATACCCATTGCACTTCTGAGATGTGGTGAATGAATATTCTTTCAGGTTCATGTTTCATGGTCCAGGTGTGGAGAGCCTTGTTTGTTTCCTCTTTGGTGTTGACTTACTCTGAATTCACAAGAAGCCACAGTTACTGCTTGAAGGAAATGATGAGCACCTGGGATGGATTAGAGAGTAGGGACAGAAGAGTAGAAGGCATGCTATTACAGAGATTTTCCCAGTGGGATCAGAACTAGAATCCTAGCTGGGACCAATTCTTCCTTTCTTCTCTCAGACTATTTCTTAACCCTCTCAGTTTACTTGGTTGAGAAAACCAGACCAGGCCACCCTACATGTTGGGATGGAGGATGCCACTTTTCTGCATTTTGTATTGTAGTGAAATGGAAGAGTCAGAGTGGATAGAAAGAATTGAGAGAGACCAATCAATAAATCAATCAATAAACATTTGATAAGCAACTACCATGTGCTAGGCACTGTTTCAAGCGCTTTAAAAATTTCCCTTTGCCTATTCTGAGTTCATGCTTGTGAAAGGGAATCCTTTATTCCCTTAGCTTATTTTGAGTTAACACACTTTTTGATTCAATCAACAAAAGCTTGAACTAGGTGGAGGAACTCTCAAACCACTTAGAAAATTCATACTCATAGAAATTCAATCAGGAACTGTGAAACTTTTGATGAGAAATTGAACTTCAGAGATCTTTGATAAGAGTTGACATCTTCAGAGGATGAGAGGTGTGAATCCCACAGACACTGCCTCCTGGGCCATGCTAGACAATTTGGAAACAGTTATTGGCCCTTGTGAAAGGGGGAAGGGACAAGGAGCCACTATAAAAGGCCTTGAATTTCTGGGGCTAGGGAAATTGACTCCAAGAAGGAAGTTGGCTTCAAGAAGAAGTTAGACTTCAAGAAGGAAGTCATCTTAAGGAAGAAGGTTGGCTCAAAGAAGAAAGTTGGCCTCAGGAGTCACCTTCAGCTTGAGTCATCATCTCAACTTTGAGCAATAATACTTAGAATCAGCAACCACCATTATTATTAATAATCTTCATATATTTTAGTTAGACCATTAAAATTTAATTCTTACAGTGTTAGAATTATTTTTTAAAAAAAGGTAAGAGATAGTCCTTGCCCTTGGGGAGCTTATCATTTAATTGCACAGATAGCATGCAGATAAATACACAAATATACAAAAAATATACAAACAAGCTATTTAACAGATAAATAGTAGATAATTAACAGAGGGAAGGCCCTGGGATTAAGATGGGTTGGGGAAGGCTTCCTATAGAAGTTGAGATTTTTTTTGAAACCTAAAGGGTTTCCTTTAGGTTTCCATTCCAGGGATTTTCCAGGGAAATCAGTAGTGAGACTAAATGAGAGAGAGAGTACAGAAGACAGCCAGAGAAAATTTCTATAACTGAGAGATAAAGTATCTTATTTCTGAAACAGCCAATAGGCCAGTGTCTAGTCAAGTGCCTAGAATAACTAAGAAGGACTAAAAGATGAAAGACTCAGGTTTTCTCTAGTAGAAACCTATCTTACAAACATATAGGTCAATAGAGAAGTTCATAATAATGGAAGTTAAGGTGAAGGGGCAGCTAGGTGGCTCAGTAGGTAGAGAGCCAGTCCTCAAGATGAGAGGTCTGGGTTCACATCTGGCCAAACACTCCCTAGCTGTGTAACCGTGGGCAAGATACCTAGTCCCATCTGCCTTGCTATTCTGCCTTGGAACTACATTGGATTTAGATTGGATGGGAAGTTGTATTGATTCTAAGATGGAAGATAAGGGTTTATTTTTTATATTTTTTTTAAAAGGTGAGTAAAAGAATAAAAAATCAGAAAGGCCAAAAAACTATATACCAGTTTTATGCCATGGTAGAAAATGAGTAAAAAATTATCATTCAAAAAGAATTTTTGAATTTTGAAAAATAAATTTTGTGGACTTCATAGAAATTTAAAAATTTAAAAACAAGAAATATGAGTTGTTCAAGTGATAATTAAAACACCCAATTTTAGATAGTAAATTAGAATAGCAATTTAGTCAAATTGACTGATTTAGAAGACAGATTACTAAAGTAGATCCCTTAATATAGATTTTTAAAAAGAACATGACAGATCAAAAAAAATCTGAATGTTGTAGTACAGGAAATAAAATGAAATTATACAGCACTTTTGAATGGAAATTAAAAAGTATTGATTCATCAGTTCTACAGATAATCATCAGAAATTTTAGGAAACCATGCATACAACTCCATGCATGCACTTAATTGACAGTTTTAATATTAACAAAATTTTGTAAGAAGCCAGGAGAAAGGGGCAGCTGGGTAGCTAAGTGAATTGAGAGTCAGGCCTAGAGATGGGAGGTCCTAGGTTCAAATCTGGCCTCAGACACTTCCCAGATGTGTGACCCTGGGCAAGTCACTTGACCCCCATTGCCTAGTCCTTACCACTCTTCTGCCTTGGAGCCAATACACAGTATTGACTCCAAGACAGAAGGTAAGGGTTTAAAAAAAAAAAAAAAGAAGCCAGGATAAAGACCTTTAAGTATGAAGGAAAGTTCATCACTGTCAATTCAGAACTACTCTATAGGCACAAGAAATAACAAAAGAAAGAATGTATTCTAAAAAAAAAGATTAAACTGCAACCTAAAGTCACTTTCTTGGAGACTGAGGTTAATAAAAATTTGATCTTCAACAAAGGAGAGTTGAGACATTTTGCAGGGAACTGCAGGGATGTTGTGGAGAAAGGAACAGAAAAAGGAGCCAAATAGCAACTTTGTTCTTTGAACCCCAAAGCCAGGTGGCATATTCATTGTGATGTGAGAGAATCTGTGCCTAGGTCAAGAGGAATAACTAGGGTGAAGAGATTTTGTGGACCAAAGGCTGTTAATTAGATAAGCAGCAGGAATAGAATCAAATGATATCTGAATGACTCTGATTCTGGAGCAGTGTATCAGATGTAGCTCTGAAATCTTCAGCTTAACTAGATCAGGAAGTTTAAACCAATTGAGACTACACAATCTCTCAGTTAACCTAATAGCGGCTGGTGCCAGCACCTGGTGGCTGGAACTCCAAATCGGAACAAATCAACAGTTGTTTTGTCTAGACTCAAATGTGACTTAGAGGCTTGCAAAGCTCAGATCAGGCACCTTTGGACACATTGAGAATATATTGGGCCTCACCCTAAACCTCACATGAGATCCTTGAAAAACATAGCTTTTATTACACCCCACCCCACCCCCAAGGAAATAGGAGGAGCAGGACCCAACAGATAGAAAATAGATCTAAGTATGATCGAGACATTTCTTCCAGAAGTCCACAGAGCCTGGCTGTAACATAAATTTAGGAAATAAAACTGGAAGAATGAATAAACCAAGAAATTCCCATATAGAGAGCCATTGTTTGGGCAGGGATGTAAACCCAGAAGAAGAGAATACTTAGAATATTTCATCAAATTCTGGTAAACCAGCATTCCTAGTACAGTTGGAAAAGAAAGTACTGACAAATAAAATATAAATCCCAACAAGATTTACTAAAGAATATCCTTTATACCTGCATAGAAACAAGAAGTATACCATTGTCCTCTCTCTGTATCCAGATTGTCTTTGTGGTATGAAAACTCCAAAAATTATTTCCCTGATTTTTCTTTGTATGGAGAAATTCCCATATCTGACTTACATTAGGGATGCTTCCTTATTCTGATGGTTTGAGGTGATTAGAGCAGGGGAAGCAGGGTAGTATTTGTTACTGACACTTCCAGGCTTACATTTTGGGATCTCTAAGTACTACATTTGGTTGAGGCATAATATTGAAATGTTCCCTTATCTACTCAACCTTATTTAACTAGGGGGATATGAAGGGTCTTATTAATGATCTTTGGCCATATTGAACCATTTGATTTAAGATGGCTGCTTAATATATACTTTTCTTTGAGGAAACTTAAGACTTTGATCTGCTGGTGTTAAGTGAAAGCAAAAAAGTTTAGGTATCAATAAATGCTATATAGGCATATAGAATATTAGCCAACTATTATAATCATGAATTTTCTCAGGAACTTTTGTTTCTGAATTGCTTGTCCTTTGTCATGAAGATGGTCTTGGGTTGTTCTCTCAACTAATCATCTCAAACTAAGCATCAAAACAAAGCATTTGGAGGTGCTTTTTTTCCTTTGAAACTGTACATAAGAATCATAACTTGAAGAGTCCAATATAGGAAAGAGATCTAAATTATTGGTATAATTATGTATACACATATATTTATGTTCTAACAAGGAAATTAATATCAATTAATTTGCATTCCCCAGAGGACCAATGGCATTTATAGTTGTAAAATTCCAGGAGGTAAATATATTGGTATATACATTATAAGGGTCATTGAAACCACAAACCAGATGCAGTGAACTGAATCATGGCAGCAATTGTCTAGTAGGGTTTACAACAATACCCAGATGATTGAGTCAGAATCCAGAAAAATCTTAACAGTGTGGAGCACTGGATTGAATCTAAAAAGTTGAAATTTCACAGAGATGATTATAAAATCTTATGCTTGATCTTAAAAAATCACTTTCAGAAGCACAAGAGCAGAAAGGCACACAGTTAGATAGTAATTTGACTGAAAAATTTTTTTGAGAATTTTAACCTGCAAACTCATGATGAGTTAGCCATATGATATGGTAACCAATAAAGCTAATGTTGCTTTTGGGTTACATCCAGAGTCATATGACTTACTGTACTAGTGAAATTATTGTTGCTTTTTCCTTTACCCTGTGTCATATTACATGTTTTGTGATGTGTACAGATAAGGATACAACGTTTTAATAATGACATTGATAATCTGGAGAACATTTTGTGGAGGGTAGTAAGGATAATGGGGGACCTTGTCTGAGTTCATATCATATGAGAACCAGTTGAAGTAACTGGAGATGTTCAAGAGAACTCAAAATACCTGGCTTCTTTCAAAATTCAGCTTGAATCCTACTTACTTCAAGACCTATTTCCTGAGACCTTTAGTTAATGATACCTACAACCCTTTCAAGCACACACACACACACACACATATACACTCACTCACTCACACACACACACACACACACACACACAGTCATCCTATAGCTAGGTCCTTTAAGGCAGGAACTATGATTTAACATAATTTGGCATTTAATAAATGGTTGTTGACTTAGTTGTCTATAGTTGTTGACTATAGTTGTCTTCATGTATGTGAAGGCCTATAAGGTAGAAAGCAGTATTAGATTTTTTGTTTGACCATAAAGGAGCAATGTCTATAGTAACAATGGAAGTTTCTATGAGGCAATTTAATCTTGATGTCAGCAAAAACTTCCTAAATCATTAATGAGATCTATAACTAATGAACTTGTCAAAAGTTTTTAAGGAGAAACTGTATCAAAACTTATAAGCATATATTGTTGAAAATACTTTTTTGGTTGAATGGACTGGACTCTTTCACAACTAAGGTCCCATCCAACTGTAAAATTGAGTAATTTTGTGATTCTCTTGACTGTGCATTTGTCATTTCCTATTCAGATAGCTATTATTTCTCTGCTTTTTATTTTAGTCTACTTGTACCAGTAATTATTCTTTGCTTTAATGTAATATTATAGGCCCTCTTTTTCTCCAGTTTAGCTAGATTATATAGTATTGCCAGACAACTTAGCTAACCATCCTTTGTTAGGACTCCCCTGTAATACCTGTGGGAATTGGAAATAGGAGAAGTTTTACGTAAGGAAATCTGTTTATTGCAATAATTGATGGGAGAGGTGATCTACAGTGGTTTTGTTGGGTGGGAAGAGAAGGGGACAGATGAGAATGATGTTGTAGAGATAGAGTTGATGAGACTTTCCAATTAATTTGATATGAATGATGGAATAAGAGTTGGGAATGATTCTCAAGTTGGGAGCCCAAGAAACTGGGAAAAAAATGTTACCCTCAACAAAAAATAGGAAAGTTTGAAGGAGGACTTGATTTTGGAGGAAAATAATGATTTTCTTTTCAGATACTCAGAGATAACTTGAATGCTGGAAAATAAATTATAGATTTTACTTATTAATTAATAGGGATTCATTTAAGTTTTTTTATTAAATGATATGATATGTGTGATATGATAAGTGATATGACAAATTAGCCATATGTATATGAAGATTGTTCTGGAAGTGGGTGCATTGAGTAATTTTGAAGGAACTGGGGAATAAAACCTTGTTAGACTTCTGAGATGTTCCAAGTAGATGGTAACTATTGTCTTTTAGTGGCAATGGAAATAGTTCCCATGAGAGAAACATTCTTTTGCTTCTTTGTTTCTCTCCTAAATGAAGTATGATATATGTGATCTTTATGAATTTTTCTTTGAAGATAGTTAGAACACTTTTCCAGTAGAGGAAGCATTCCAACACCCACCTACCCCCCTCTCCCCAGTCAGCAGTTTCAAAATTGTGGGTGTTTGTCAATTGATTTTTGTGACATCTGTGGGCATCCCTATGTCCTCTTCTTAGGTCTCCCACTTGCCATTCATCTGAGCCTTCTGTGAGAACTATTAGCTTAATCTTATGTATTCCGTTTAAATCCTGAAATTTTTTAATTGAATGTCTACAAGGTGTCATGTCCTGCTGATACAAGACAAAAATTCCCTCTCCATGTCAACATTACCTTGTTTAGGGATTGGTATATTCCTTTCAATCACCATATAGTTTATCATGCTTCAGTCCATCATATTTTATACTAGTTTGATGAGGCCACAACATTGTCTGCAAAGAGATATGGCACCCAGAGGTTTTAGCTAATCAGTACAATAGCCAATTGGCAGAACTTCTAACTATAAAATAAGGATATGGGTTCTGTAAGTCTTTTGACATCTATACATATGATGTGTGTGTGTGTGTGTGTGTGTGTGTGTGTGTGTGTGTGTGTGTGTTGGTGGTGGTAAGCTATTGATTTTTATTTTTTGTGGAGTCCCTTATATAGCCTGTAGTACAAATTTATGGTTCATCCTGTATGCAGCATTTTGTTATTTATTGGACTTCTACTAAAAGTACATACTAAACACGTGCTTTACAGTGCAATAATTAGTATATAATTTTCAACGTTTCAATGAACTTTTGCCATAAAATTTAAGGGGATTTTAATTGCTAGTAATAAGGATTTCATGTTAATAGTCTGTATATAATTAGGGAGTCATTTACATTCTCTTCTCACAAATTTTCTTACTGCTCAGATCCTCACTTAATTCATAACTTTATCTCCTGAGAATTGGTTAATCCCATTTAGTCACAGTAATAATAGACATGCAGATTTCTCCCCTTAAATTTTTTCCCCCTCAGAGTTTTAATGATTCTTCTGAAAGATTATAATGTTGATTAGTTATATTTATTGGACAGAGAGTGTTTTCCCTGGGCTTCTCATCTAATGGAAAAAAAATTCTGAAGTAATAATAGCAATTTTGACAGATAATTTCATTTGTGGTCAAATGACAAAAATATTTATTTCTGCTTGGGTTTATTTTTAGAATTTAAGTGTATGGATAAGTCAGTGGTATGTGTAGGAAGATCCTTACAAAATCCCTAGTGCAAAACACCTTCATCTTCCTTTTCCTCCCTTTCTTTTCTCCTTTTCCCTTTTTCACCTACTTTCCACATTCCCTTCTTTTCTTCTTTCTCTTCCCTTTCTTCTGTACTTCTGTCTTCTTCTAGCTTCTCTCCCTTCCTCTGCCCTCCCTCTCTCTGTCCCTACCCCCTCCAAGAACAGAAGTAATTGAGCTAGACAAAGAGTCGGTACTCTAGCAACACACCTCCAAGTTATATTTCTTCCTTCCTTCCTTCCTTCCTTCCTTCCTTCCTTCCTTCCTTCCTTCCTTCCTTCCTTCCTTCCTTCCTTCCTTCCTTCCTTCCTTCCTTCCTTCCTTCCTTCCTTCCTTCCTTCCTTCCTTCCTTCCTTCCTTCCTTCCTTCCTTCCTTCCTTCCTTCCTTCCTTCCTTCCTTCCTTCCTTCCTTCCTTCCTTCCTTCCTTCCTTCCCTCCTTCCCTCCCTCCCTCCCTCTCTCCCTGTCTTTCTTTTTCACCTGAGATGCCCTGGTACTATGATTATCTCCATTTTATGGTCTAGGAAACTGAGGCAGACAGAGATTATGACTTGCCCAGGGTCACAGAGTTAGTAAATTTCTGAACTTTAATTTGAATTCATGTTTTCCTGACTCCAGATCCAATGCTTTATCTTGCTGAGCAGGACTTGTATTACTTTTGTGTTTATATCCCCAACTCATAGCAAAATGCTTTGCATAGAGTAAGCATTTAATAACTGCTTCCTACATTCATTTGTTCTGGTAAGAGTGACAGCATACAAATTACTCTTCATATCAATGATATAGATAATGAAAATAGAAGGTTATTTTAGAGGAAAGGTACTAGAAGCTGAGAAGGTGGAGGGGATGGAGAAAGTTTCCTATAGATGCTGAGATTTGAGCTCAGTCTGGAAGGAAGCCAAGAAAATTAGGAGTTAGATGTGAAGAGGAATAGCATTTCATCTGTTGTGGAGTGGTTGAGAGGAGAGAGACAGCCATTGCAAATACATGGAGTGTTGTATTAAATTGATATAGCTGGGTCTTACTTAGAGTCCGTGGAAAGGAGTAAAGTGTAGGATGGCTCTCAATCCATTCAGTCACCTAGCTGTTCCTCAAATACTTTTTAGTCTGACACTTCAAACTTTATACTAATTAGCATTATTTCTATTAAGTCTAATTCACTTAGGTATTAAGTTTGTTTCATTGGTTAAAAAAAATGAGTGTCAAGATGGATTTTTTTTTTAATGAATGAAGTTTACAAAGCAAATTTCCTCTAGTGTGTAACTAGATAAACATTGATATTTAACCTTTATTCAGGAAAGGCATTAATTTCAGGCTAATGCTTCATTTAGTTCTATACTTTTAGAATGATTTCCTTAATTTGATAAATTATATAGTCTTTCAGTTTACTTGAACCAACTACAGTATTTACTATAGTAGAGCTTATTGTTTGTAATGAATTCCTAAACTTGAGTGCTTTCCATTGTGAATATGTACAATGGGACACTTGAGATTTATTGATTTTATTCTCTTTAAATAATTCCATTTTGTGGGTTTTTCCTTAATGGACTTCCCTGACCAGCAGGGTCCCACAAGGGAAGGGGCTCACCTTTGTGATGGGACCCGAGGAGAGGTAGGAACCGAGAACCAGGGTGGAAATGAAAGACAAGGACAAGTCAGTGTTTGAATAGGGCAGGCAATCCCTATGATACTCCGTTTGATAGGAAAGTACAAAGGAACATGAGGTGGAGGAGGAGATTAAGGTAGGAAATGCAGGCTGAGATGGTTACAGCCTCGGGGAAGGAGAAGGTTAAGAGGAGAGAGAGACAGTCATTGAGGAGCCCAGTGGAGCTCCTTGGAAGGGGAGAAAAGCCAAGAGGAAGTTCATGGGTTTGCCTCTGAATTTAATCCTGTCCTGCCTGGGCGGTACTCCCAAGGACGTAGTAACCACATCACAAAGTATAGACAATTAAGATTGGGTGGCAAGGTAGAGGGAACACCTTTGGGCGTGTAGATTGCAAACCGTGGTGCTTTCCCAGGGAATTGAGTCCGAGCATGTTAATGAGTTTGTCTTAGCCAAGGGCCACATGGCCAGTTCAAGGTTACATTCACAAGCCTCATTGGTATAACCTTATGCTTGGAGACACAGTAATCATACAGTCATTTATATTTCATAGATGTGAATATGCTTGGGATGCTACACATTTGTATTGTTCTGTGTTCTGGGCAAATAAGAAAATGTTTCTAAAACAAGTGAAAAGTATGAAAAAGGCAAGTTGTTTCATGGTTTTCAAGAAATAAAAAATATAAGAACTTGAGAGGTTTTCTAGATTAAAATACTTTATTTTAATGAATGTGGAGGAACGATCTTAATGTTTGTCCCAATTTTTGTGGATAAACCTAGAATCATTACATTGCATTAATCAGAGTATTTGTGATTCTTAATATTATTTTAAGGTCTTAAATGAGAGATGGAAAAATGTCAGATAATAGAAAGTACATAGTCATTATCTGATTTTAATTTCATGAGATGGAAGAGAGCCTGTAACTGTCTATACATGCCTTCTTTTCTTTTTATAATGGGCAAAGTATTATAGTTACATGTGAAATCATGCACACCATATTTACATATTAGCCCAATTGCCAAAAGAAAAAAGAAGGAAAGAAAGAAAGAAAGTTATACCTCAGTTTGCTCTCAGAGTTCATTTGTTCCATCTCTGAAGGTTGATAGCATTTTTTTTTTAAACATCAGTTCTTTGGAATTGTCTTAGTTCATTGAAATGATCAGATTAACCAAGTTTTTCAAAATTGGTATAATTATAGCATTGCTGTTATTATTCATAATGATCTGATTTTTTGCACTTCACTTTGCATCAGTTCATCTAGGTATTGCTATGATTTTTAAAAAATCAATCACATGTCATTTCACATAGCTCAGTACTACTCTATCACACCACATTTAATTCAGCTATTCCCCAATTTATGAGTATATTCTTAATTTTCAATTTACCACCACAAAAAATTTACAGTAAATCTTTTTTTTTTTAATTTTTTTATAACTCTTACTTTCCGTCTTGGAGTCAATACTGTGTATTGGCTCCAAGGCAGACGAGTGGTAAGGGCTAGACAATGGGGGTCAAGTGACTTGCCCAGGGTCACCCAGCTGGGAAGTGTCCGAGGCCAGGTTTGAACCTAGGACCTCCCGTCTCTAGGCCTGGCTCTCAATCCACTGAGCCACCCAGCTGCCCCCTACAGTAAATATTTTTGTGCAAAAAGTTCTTTTCTTTTTTCTTTTATTCCTTTTGGCTATAGACCTGTTTGAAATACTTTCTCCTTGACCTGGGAGCTCTGGAATTTGAATATAATATTCCTGTGAGTATTCATTTAGGGATTTCTTTCAGGAGGTAATTGCTAAACTCTTTCAATTTCTATTTTTCCTCTGAATGTAAGATATTGAAGCAGTTTTACTTCATAATTTCTTGGAATATGATGTTTAGACTTTTTTGATAGTGGCTTTCAGTCCAATAATTCTTAAAATATTTCTACTTCATCTTATTTTCTAGGTTAGTTGTTTTCTTTTTTTAAAAAAACCCATACCTTTCATCTTGGAATCAATACTGTGTATTGGCTCCAAGGCAGAAGAGTGGTAAGGGCTAGGCAATGGGGATTAAGTGACTTGCCCAGAGTCACACAGCTGGTAAGTGTCTGAGGCCATATTTGAATCTCTAGGCCTGGCTCTCAATCCACTGAGCTACCCAGATGCTCCCTAATTGTTTACTCATAAGATATTTCGTATTTTCTCTTAACTTGTGATTTTTTGACTTTTATTATTTCTTGATGTCCTATGGAATCAGTAGCTTCCACTTTCTCAATTTGTGCTTTTAAGAAATTATTTTCTTCAGTGAACTTTTGTGCTTTTTTTCAGATGTTCTTTTCTTCAGTGAATTTTTGTTCCTTCATTTTCTCCTTTGGCCTACTTTTCTTTTGAAGAAGTTCTTTTCTTCAGCCAATTTTTGTGATTCTTTCACCATTAGATCAAACATGTTTTTTAAATGTATTTTTTTCAGTATTTTTTGTGCTTCTGTTACAAAATGTTCATTCTCTTTTCATAATTTTTTTGTATCACCCTCATTCCCCATGTTCTGACTTTTTCCTCTACCACTTATATTTCTTTCTTTAACTCTTATAGGAATTCTTGTTTAGTTTGAGTCCAACTAGCATTTTTCTTCTAGACTTCTTTTGTTGTCTTTTTCTGAGTTAATGTCTTTGTCTTCCCTGCCACCATAGTAACTTTTAATGGCCAAGTTCCTTTTTTGCTGTTGTTTGATTTGGAACTTCGTGTTAAAGTTGAATTGTGCTTACTGGTGAATTGGGGAAGCATTCTCCTCAGCTTCAAATTTTTGGGTGCTGCTGTTTTCAGAGTTTTCTTGGGAGGCGGTTGTAAGTTTTTGGTGTCTTACTCTTACCTTTCATTGGTTTATCTGCCCAAAATTTGATTTGAGTTGTTATTTTTTAAAAAATGTGTCTCTAGCAGTCTGGTCAAGGACAACCACTTCATTTGGGATCAGTCTGGTTTGAGTTTTTTCCTCACGAGTTAGATCACCCCAAAATGTTAATTAGAAAAGCAAAAATACAAGGGTAACCCTTTATAGGGTAGAATAGCTCAGTTTGGCTTTTGTGTACAGAATAAAACAAATAGCTCCAGCCCCAAGTCTTGTGAGGGACTAGAATGTAATCCTATTCATTTGCTAGAATGTGAGAGGACACTTTTGATCTAGACAAGGTGTGGGGGGGGGGGTTAAGAGAAAAAGAGAATATTAGGCATTAATATTAAATATCATATGATGTAGTATTAAAATTAATTTTTCTTAGCTATCAACAGCCATTGAGGAAATACTCCAAATCACTAATAATGAGAAAAATGTATCATAACACTGAATTTCCCCTTCACACTAATCAGACTAAGAAGACAAAAATGGAAGGGAGGAGAGGGACTATGGGAAAACAGGTATACTAATTCACTATTCATGGAATTGTGATCTATTTTATCCACTTAGGAAAGTAATTTGGAGTTATGCTGAAAAAGCTATTAAACTGTGCATATGGGGGTAGCTGGGTGGCTCAGTGAATTAAGAACCAGGCCTAGAGACGGAAGGTCCTAGGTTCAAATCCAGCCTTAGATACTTCTCAGTTGTGTGACCCTGGGCAAGTCATTTAACCCCCAATGCCTAGCACTTACCAGTCTTCTGCTATAGAACCATTACTCAGTATTGATTCTAAGATGGAAGGTAACAGTTTTAAAAAAAAAAACAACTGCATATACCCTTTTACCCAATGATACTGATACAAATCTATATTTACCTCAGAAAGATTCAGGAAAAAGGGAAAAGACCGATATATAAAGAAATATTTATAATAGTTCTTTTTTTGTGGTAACAGAGATTTAGAAATTTAGGAGGGAGGAAGTGCCCATCAATCATATAATAGCTGAACAAATTATTTTAAAGCAATGCAATATAATACTATTCTGCTATAAGAATAATGAAGGTGATGGTTTCAGATAAACATAAGAAGACTTATATGACCTGATACAGAATGAAGCTAGCAGAATAATGAGAAAATATTGTATACAATAATAGCCATATCATGAAGATAATCAACTTTGAATGACTTAGTAAGTCTGATGAACCTAATGATAAACCACAATTCCAAAGGATCCACAGGGAAACTCTTCTAGACAAAAAAATTTGATTGTCTAAGGGTGCAAAATGAAGCATATTATCCTTCCTTCCTCCCTTCTTCCCTTCCTCCCTCCTTCCCTCTCTCTCTTCCTTCCTTCCTCCTTCCTTCCTTCCTTCCTTCCTTCCTTCCTTCCTTCCTTCCTTCCTTCCTTCCTTCCTTCCTTCCTTCCTTCCTTCCTTCCTTCCTTCCTTCCTTCCTTCCTTCCTTCCTTCCTTCCTTCCTTCCTTCCTTCCTTCCTTCCTTCCTTCCTTCCTTCCTTCCTTCCTTCCTTCCTTCCTTCCTTCCTTCCTTCTTTCCTCACTCCTTCCCTCCCTCCCTCCCTCCTTCCCTCCCTCCCTCCCTTCCTTCCTTCCTTCCTTCCTCCCTTCCTCCTTCCTTCTCTCCCTCCCTAATTTGGGAATCGTTTAAAACAATTATACATATTTGTAATAGATTTTGTTTTTCTTACCTTTTCAGTAGAAGGGGATGGGTGGGACCAAAAGGCAGAGAAATTTGGCCTGAAAATAAACCAAAATTGAAGTAAACAATATAAATGATAATTCCTGGAGGGAGAAGATAATGTAAGAAGGACAACCAACAGCAGCAAAAAAGTCAGCCATTGGTTTACAGATTACATTGGTAGATGGGCAGGGAGGATTTAAGGTATTACCCAAAATTCATAAAAGTAAGGTATAACCAGTTCTAAAGGGCTTTGAATGCCAAAAATGTGAAAAGGAGGTGATAGACCCTGATGTTTTTCAAGTAGGAGGCTGTCATGGTCAAACTTGTGCTTTAATATTAAAGATATTTTCAATATCTTTTTAAATCTCTCCTTTTACTCTTTTCTAAACTGCATTTAATTTGATTCCTTATCTAATCACTCAATTGATAATGATCTCTCCAGTTGTCAGTAATCTTCAAATTGCCAAATCCTATGTCCTTTTCTAAATCCTCATCCTTCTTGAGCTCCCTTCAGCTTTTGACATTATTAATTATCTGCTCAATACTTTCTCTGTAATTTTATGGATACCATTTTATCCTGATGCTTTTTCTACCTTTCTAATGTCTCCTTCCTAGTCTTCCTTACTGGTTCTTCATCTAGATCATTCTTATTAAATATGGGTCTCCCACTGACCTCTTTCCTTCAATTTCTTCTCTTCTTCTATATTGTTTCACTTAGTATTCTCATTAACTTATATCATTCAATTCTCAAATCTCTGTATCTAGACTTTATCTCTGCTGAACTCCAGTCTCACATCTCCTATCACCTATTAGACATTTTGAACTAAATGTCCTGTAGACACATCTTAAACTCAAAATGTCTAAAACTGATCTTAAGTTTTCCCCTTCCAGACTTACCCATCTTTTAAGGCTGCTACCATCATCCCAGTTCTTCAGGTTGGCAACCTAAGCATTATCCTTAATACTTAACTATATTGCTCCATACGCAATCTGTGATCAGTTTCACTTTTGTAATATTTCTCAAATATGTTCTTTTCTCTCTCTTTATACTGCTACTTCCCTGGTGCAAGTCCTTATTTCTTCATATCTAGTCTGTTGCAAATAGCCTGATGATTATTTGATCTGCCTGTCTCATCATTTCCTTCTCTACCCTATTATTCACTTAACTACCAAAGTAAATTATCTAAAACTCAGGGTTGACCACATCATACTTCTGCCCCACCTCATCAACTCAGTAAGCTTCTATAGCTCCCTATCACTTCTAAGATCAAATACAAATTCCTTTGACATCCTAGGACAGTGATGGCCAACCTTTTAGAGACTGAGTGTCCAATCTGCAACCCTGACACTACATATGAGCTCCCCTCACCTTAACCTGGGCAGGGAAGGGAGGAAGCACTCCCATTGGGCTGCTGAGCAGAGAAATGACCTCAGGTGTATGTGGAGAAGGGAATGTGAGCAGTCCCTTTGGCATGGTTGCTATAGGTTTGCCAACATGGTCCTAGGACTTCCCCTCTCTCCCCAAACTTCACTCTTTTTTCCGTTTTCTTATATACCACACTTTATCCTTTACTCTTCCATCTATTGAAACTGGTCTCTTTATTGTTTTACAAATATGATACTACACCCCTTGTTTCTAATTGTCTCTCTGGCTCTTTCCCACACCTGGGATTGTTTCCCTTTTTATCACTTCTTCCTGGATTTCCTAGATTCCTTGAAGTTCCATCTAACTTTCCACTTTCTACAGGAAGCCTTTTTTAAACCTTCATACTTCTAGAGTGTTCTCTTTGCTGATTATTTTGTTTGTCTTATGTATAGCTTGTTTATTCATAGTTGTTTGCATCTTGTCTCTCCCATTAGGTTATATTATTTGAGTGCAAAGCCTATCATTTGTTATTCTTTGTATCTCTAATACTTAGCACACTGCCTGGCATTACAGTAGATGCTTGATAAATATTAATTGACTGACTCACTCAAAAGGTCAGTATGAGTGTTGAATGGAGCATGTATTGAAGTAGGGATAGTGTTTTGGCAGGGAGACCAACCAGCAAGCTGCTGGGATTGCCTGGGCATAATATTCTGCTTAAAACACATAGTATAATATGATTTTGTTTTCTTTGAGAGGGGTACTATTCATTCCATGAGATGGGACAAATAGGTTGAGGTCAAGTATTAAGAGCTTTACGTTCCAAATAGAAGTTTTTATTAATGAAATAGGAAGTCATCATAGTTTATTATTAAAGGAGTCTCATAGCTATATTTGAGTTTAAGATGAATTTATTTACCAATAGTGTATAACAGGTATTAAAGTGATCAAAGATCTTAGGCTGGATAACTATTAGGTTTTTTAAATAATCTATGTGAGAGGTGATAAGGGACTGTGTGAGTGTAGAAAAGGGGTTAGATTTTTAAAAATTGGAGGAAAAAAGCCAACATTAGGCAACCAATTAAATACATGGGATCATGGAGAGTAAGGAATTCATCATAATATTAAAGTTACAAATCTTCAAGACTAGAAGAACCATGGTGCTTTCAACAGAGTTGGGGATGTTTTGAAGAGGGGGTGAGTTTATATTAAAGAGGTACATGTTAAAATTGAGGTCGGTATGGTATTCACCTTGACATGTCCATGGGGTAATTGTTGATGTAGAACTGAAGCTTAGGTACAAAGCTAGAAGTAGATATACTGATAATGCATACACATATAAGTCATCTGGTCAGAGTGATAGTTAAATTTCTAGAAACTGATTTGGTTACCAAGGAAATTGTAGAGGCAAAAGAGATGAAGCTAAGACTGCTGCATCTAAGACTTAGTCCCAGGGCAAAATAACTCACAGTGCCAAACCAAAACCCTGCAAGGAGACAGAATCAACAAGCAGTTTGTAGGATTCCTTGTCCACAGGCCAAAAAAAAAAAAAAGAGGAGTGGGGGGTTGGAAAATGAGAAAACAACAGAAAAAAACACTTAACCCTTGAAAAATTCAACAGGGGAAAAAGGAGTAAAGAGCAGAACCAAAAGGGGATGGTAAGATCCAAGCAACTACAAGAAAAACTATTAAAAAAAAAAAAGAATTGGTTTCAATCTCTGGAAGAACTCAAAAAGGAATTTTTAAAAAGTCAAATGACAGATTGATGAAAAATGGGGGAAAGAAATAAAAGTAATGCAAAAAGAAAATAATAGCTTAAAAAGCAAAATTGGAAAAAGGGGCACAAAAATCCAATGAAGAAATATAGCAGGTAGGTCAAGAATGATAAGTACTGATAAAAATATCATCAGATTGCCAATTTTAATCATTGTTACCTTTGAAGAGGGTAGGTTTAGTTGAGTGATGAGGTTAGAACTACAATTGTAGTAGTAATCTCTCAGTAACCGAGGATGACGATTGTCTTTGTGCGCTTTCATCTGTGATGTAGATGAGTGTGCACAAAGACACTTGTGCGTGAAGGAGATTTTATGGAAAAGTCGATGCACAGAGACAGTCCCACTCTCTCGGCGTTGGAAGCCTGGGTCCAGTGGCACGAAAAGTCATTACACCTGGAGACTTCCTCAGCTGCATTGGATGGCCATGTTGTCCTTTGTGTTCCAACACGCCCTAAGCACTCCACAGTGCTTTGCTGCGTCGCCATCTCAGCCGTTGAACCTTCTTGTTGGTTTCTTTCGCCTGTTCGGCCAAAGCAGTCTTCACATGCTGGGTGAGCAAAGCCCTGGTTCACCAGGGGTCTATGACCGGATGGCTACCCTCACAAGGTTTAGCCGGCCTGTCAAAGCTGTTGCCCGGAGTGTGGCCGCTGCCATATGCTAGCAGCTATTGGGAGCCACAAGTGAGAGCTGGGTGTCAGGTGGGGGTCAGAGGCTGGAGAGCTGCCCTAGAAGGGCACGACATGCCCTCCATACCAGAGATACTACCCCTCCCTGAGCACTCCATACACCCCTACTATACTATAACTGTTTAATTTTGATAAGGAGGTAAGAGAAGAAGTCAAGGAAAAGAGGTTTTTATTTTGTTTCATTTTAATTAATTAATTTTTTAAAACCATTACCTTCCATCTTGGAATCAATACTGTATATTGATTGCAAGGCAGAAGATTGGTAAGGGCTAGGCGATGGGGGTTATGTGACTTGCCCAGGGTCACACAACTGGGAAGTGTCTGAGGCTGGATTTGAACCTAGGATCTTCCTTCTCTAGGCCTGGCTCTCAATTCACTGAGATACCCAGCTGCCCCCTTGAAATTCATTATTGAAGAACCAGATTTGAAATATATTCCTTTGGCGAGTTCCCTTATTACATTAAAAAACAAACAAACAAACAAAACCCTTTACCTTCTTTCTTGGAATTAATACTATGTATTTATTCCTAGTCAGAAGAGTGGTAAGGGCTAGGCAAGGGGGGGTCAAGTGACTTGCCCAGGGTCACACAACTAGGAAGTGTCTGAGGTCAGATTTGAACCTAGGCTTGGTTCTTAATTCACTGAGCCACCCAGCTGCTCCCAAAAAGAGGTTTTTAAGGAAAATATTTATACGAAATTTGGCTAGCAAAAGGAGAAAAAAATAACAACAATGATAACTAGCATTGATATAGTGCTTCAGGTTTTCCAAGCTCTTTTCTTATTTTATCTTATTTAATATAGAAAAATAACTCTGGGGAATTTTAACTTATAGTATAGATTTTCTTTCGAGATGGAAGTGACTTAAGCATGTTTAAAGGTGACAGGATAGGAATCAGGATTTAGGGCGAGGCTGTAAAATAGAGGGAGAATATTGATCATTGAAGATACAATTTGAGGGAGATGATGGTTAAGGATAGAATGATGTGTAAATGCCAAGAGGTTAGCCATAAATCCTCGTTATCCCCCAAATATTTTTATTAAAATTTCCTGTACATGCTTTTGACTAATAAGATATAAAAAGCATTTTAAGAGCTTATCAGTTATTAGAAATATAATTTATTATCTACTGTTGTTACAATTTTAAAATGAAATTATTTTTTAGAACTGGAAGATATATTCTGATTATAATAAACGTCCAGATATCTAAAACATAAAAGGTTATATTAAAAGAAGTAACAGGTTACGGGGGGACTCAGGAAGATCACAAGTATTAGGTATCATTTTCTTATAATCCTAACACTTCACCATGAACATTATAAATGACTGTTTTGCCTTTAGAAAAACTGACTTGCTTTGGAATGATGTATTAAATAATATGTTTTGCATGTCCTGTTATAATGATAAAGGTCATATAGTATCATTTACATAATCTCTAGCCAGAAATTAACTGAGCAATATCCTTGGTATAACATATACATTATCTGAGGTTTAAAACTCTCATTATTCATGAAAGTTAATTTTACAGTGGGTGTGAATGATCTATCTTATGGCTGCTTTTTTTGATCATTCTAAAAAATAATATGGAGCAAACCCTGCAGAAATAGCAGGAAAACCAGTAAAGAGTGATGCATTTGCCTGACTCTCTGTATACCCGATTGGATCTTGATTGATGGCAATCATTTGTCTTTGTCAAAAAGAAGAAGAAAAATTCAGACATTGAAATAAGAGTGCTATCAAACTTTCTACAAAGGGAGAAAGATTCTATTAATGTAGCCTTAAAGCATTAACTGCCTCTGGTGGGAAATGATAAAGAATGTTAATTTTTTTTCCTTGAGCATATTTAAAGGTAAAATGCATTGTTTTGTCTTCTGTTCAGTCCAAAATTAGAATACTTTTGATTTATGACTTTCTGGAATTGATGAAAGCTTAAGTATCCTTTAAAAAGGAATTCAAAAGCAAATGGACCTTAACTCTTTTTATCTTTATTTTTCACAAAACAAAGGAAGTTTAAAATGGTATTGTAAAATCTTTGATTCTGCATTTTGTTTGATATTGGCCTTGAATTTTAAATTGAATTTAAAACTATCTTGAGGAAAGAAAAATATTTTAAAATAGCTGTCATGTTCTTTTGAATACTTACTCACCCCCAAGTACTTGGCTGAAGAACTGTCCTCTATGACATTATTATTTATAGTTTTGTAAGACTAGTTTATACTTAAAATATATAGAAAATAATGTTTAATAAGCATTTGTTAATGTCCTGTCATGTATCAAGAACTGGTGATACAAATTAATGCTTAACTTAGAACAGCCCTGCATGTACTGATGTACTGTTGATCTATGCTATCTGCTCCCTTCTCTCTAAGACCCAGGGCCTTTCCATAGACCCCTGTTTCAGCCCTTTTATTCCTCCCCCCCCCCCCCCCCCCCCCCCCCCCCGCCACAAGCTTCTCTTTTTCTATCTGCTCTGAAGTAGGCTTTCTGAATCTCACAGAAAACATCATCTTGGGTTATTATGTTGGACCTCAAGGGAGGACCTTCTATAGTCTATAATCTCCTGCTTTCATTTGCAGAGTTCTCTCTTTATGGATTCATTCCTAAATGGTTAGCTTAGTCCCATCCCCTTCATGCTCTCCCATCTCATTGATTTAAACTCCTGCCTGTCTTTTGTACAGGCCACACTACATCTTCAGCTGCCTACTTTTCTTATCCTCCTATACTGCCCTCTCTTATGTCCCAGTCCAGTTCTGCCAACCCATTCCACTTTTTCCTTTGGAATGCCTACTCCAAAATTGACTTTAATCTTAACAAGCATTTTCTCCCCTTTCCAAATCTTCTGCCTCAAATGGAAAAAAAAAAGAAAGAAAAGGAAAAAAAGGAAAATTATCTTAATACATATGCATTGTTGAGCAAACCAAATTCCTACATTGACTATATCCAAAAATATATGTCTTATTCTGTATATTTAGTCTGGTGACCTTTCTGTCGGTAGATAGATGTATGGTATACTTTACCTTTGCTCCTCTGGAACTGTGTTTTTCCGTTGCATTGATTATTCACTCCCTCCATGTAGTTCTCATCCAGACTTGGCTCCCTCCTCCTAATGCTGCAGCACTGGCCATCCTTTCCATTATTGACTGTATTTTCACCAATATTCCCAACTCACTGGTTATGGTGGAGGAATCAGGATACTTCTCCCCCTGTCCACACTTGCATTGCCATTTTTGGACTCTTCCTCTACTACCATCCTCCTTAGAAGTTCATTCAATCTATATTTATCATCCAATCAAGACTATCCTAGGTGTTGTTTACTAACAACCCTGGATTTTCTTCTACCTTTTTTAATTAGTTCAGTAACTGGCTCACAGTCTTTCTCTTCATATCAACTCCTTAACTCATTTTAGGGAATATCACCATTTAAATAGGTGCTTTCTCAAATATCTTACCAGTTCCTTATTCTATTCAGTTCCTATGATCTATTCCTTCATTCTACCTCTGCTACACATACCTTTTATTTTTCTGTTACCCACAGTTCTAATTCTAGGTTAAAGAACTCTGATATTCCTTATCTGACCAAAATATTTTATCATCCCATCTCTCTTTGTGCCTTACTCTATCTATGCATTCTCTTTACCCCCACTTTGATTCACTACAGTTGCTTCATCTTTCAGTTCTTTTCTAAGTCAGCACTTTTTCATTGGCTATTTTTTTTTCTTTTCCCTTATATATCTAGATCTCTTGATTAACCATTTCAACTCTATATTCTCCTCTGTTCTCAAGTCATCTGCTCTCTTGTCCAGTCATCAAATCCCAACTTATATTAGTTTTCCCTTTGCCTTTATCCCTATTTATGTACTGCTGAAGGAAGCTGAATAATATTGTGAAATCATACTTTTTGGGTTCTCTACTAATTTAAATTTTTTAATCTCAGAGACTTACTGCTGCAAGACCTTCAGTGCAACTATGGGAAAGTTTTATACCTCTTCAGTTGTTTGTGCCACTCATTCAAGTGCCAATTCTAAGCCTTTTATTCTGGTACTTCCCAAGACATTCCCTCTCCAAATTTAAATTTATTATCTAGCCACATAATTCACCAAAATCATTGAGATAATTTACTGAGAACTCCTGTTTCTATACTCATTTCATATCCATAATATGTCTCACCCAACAATCTCTATATATGAATAAATTCAAATTTTGAAGGAAAATATGATATTCAGTATTTGAAATATATTGGAAATAAGTGCTATTAAATATTAGCCATCTTTTGCCTTATATTAAGTGTAGACCTTTTTTCCCCCTTAAATTTCCCTGTGTTAAATTTATTTGGTTACATGCTATATAGTAGAATATAAACTCTTTGAGGGGAGAAAGTGTTTTATTTTGGATTTTGCATTCTCATTAAACAGGGTAGTGATTTATATATTAAAGTGATTAACACATGTTTGTTAAAGTGAATTTTTAAGTCTTTATGATCATCTTCCCTAGTGTCATTGATTTCTTTGAGAATATTCTCTTCTCCCTTTGCTTTCTGTGTTCCTAGTCTCTTCTGCTACTCCTGTTATATATTTGACTTATTTTTAGTCTCCTTTGCTATCCTGTTAGCCATTTTCCTCCCAATAAGCATGAGTTTACCCCAGAATTGTTTTTCCTCCTATATACTTTCAGTGGTTTCACCTGCTTTCATGGTTTTGATTATCCACTCTGTCTACATTACTCTAAGATCTATATATCTAGCTCTAATATTTCTCTTGAATTCCACTCCTACATCAATAACTGCCTGCTAGTAATCCCCATCTAACTGTATCATCATCATCTTAAACTCATCATATTTAAAAACAGAAGTCATTCTTTCCCAACAAATTCATCTCACATACAATCTCTCTAATTTTGTTTGAGAGCATCTCTTTCCTTTTACTCAAATAGAATTGTAGCCTTGGGTTATGCTTACTTTTTCCTTCTCCTCACCCCACACACCTGTATCCAATCAGCTGCCAAATCTTGTTAAGTCTTGTTACCTTCCCAGCACTTTTCACTTGAGTTCCCTTCTTTCCAGTCATTTGACCTGCTTCCAAATTCAGGTCCTCATCCCTTCTTGCCATGGTGGTTGTAAAAGCTTCATAATTGGTGTTCCTGCTTCCATTATTTCTCTACTCTGTTCCATCTTGCACAAAGCTGCCAAAATAATCTCCTTAAAACACAAATCTCCACATTTTCACTCAAGAATCAGTCAATCAACAAGCCTCTATTAAGTGTCTAACATGCTTTTGCCTCAATACTGATTTCTGGGGATAGAAAGAAAAAAGCAAAACCATCCATTCTCAATGAGCTTACATTGTAGCAGAAAAGACAATGTGTAGGTATATACAGTACACAAAGCAAAAAATAGAAAACCTTTATAGGCAACTAGACAAATACTAAGTAGCACAAGAGCTAATGTGAGAATTTTTTTCTTGAATAATCTTATTTATTGTAATTTCTTATGTATTTGTAACATCATAAGTATTATGTTATTTTGTTATGTATTCTGTTATATATAAAAATGGTAACTAAGAAAGAAAACTTGAAGATTTTGAAAGGCTGGGGACTTTATATAGAATCCTGGAAATGATAGGGAGCCAGTGGAACTGATTGAATAGGGTAATGGCATGGTCTGATCTTTTGGAAGTTTCCTGTGAAAGCTGAATGGAAGATAGGATGCATTGAGTCAAGGTGTTGAGGCAAGGGATTCTAGGAGCAGACTATTGCAGTGGTCTAGGTGTAAGATGATAATGGCCAGAACCATGGCAGAGGCAGTTCTGCTGGTCAAATGCTATAACCCACATTCATTTAGCAAACCAAATCATCAGATAGTTAATAAACATATTCATTGTGCAAGAAAGGAAGATCAAATGATTATGGTACAAAGATAAAAGTGAAATATAGTGTCTGAATTCATGAGATTAAATTTTACTCAGAGTTGGAGAAAGATGATACACACACACACACAAGTAACTTAGTAATTTCAAGATAGAAAAATTGTTAATTTAACTAAGAGGATCACAAGGAACCTTTTTAGGAGGTCACATCTAAGCAGTGTTTTTAAGAAAGCTATATATTCTAACAGGTAGAGGGGAAAGAGTGCATGTCAGACATGACAGACCCCTTAAACATAGGTATGAGGATGAGAGATGCAATGTTGTATCTTAGGAAGAGATATCAGGCTAAGCTTAGTTTCTCCAGTTCTGGAGATTCTTTCTCTTTTTCTAATTTCTAATTTAATGTATATTATTTCCCTCCTTTATCCAGCAAGGCATCACTTAGAACAAATAAAAAAGGCAAAAGAGAAATTCAGTAAAATAAACCAATACATCAGTGAAGCCAGTCATTATATGTGGTATTTCACACTCATAATCTTTCACTTTTGAAAAGGAGAGAGAGACAGAGACAGAGACAGAGACAGAGACACAGAGATACAGATACACATTTTCTCATTTCTTCCCCAGGAACAAGCTTGCTCATTATCATTACGTAACATTATTGGTTTAAAAAGAATGCTACCAAATATATTGTTTTCACAAATTTGTGGATGGTTTTCCTGGTTTTGTTTAATTCACACTGCAATCAGTTCACATAAGTGTTCAAATGCTTCTCTGAATTCTTTATATTCATAATTTCTTTTTTTTTTTAAACCCTTACCTTCTATCTTGGAATCAATACTGTGTATTGGTTCCAAGGCAGAAGAGTGGTAAGGGCTAGGCAATGGGGGTCAAGTGACTTGCCCAGGGTCACACAGCTGGGAAGTATCTTAGGCTAGATTTGAACCTAGGACCTCCTATCTCTTGGCCTGGCTCTCAATCCACTGAGCTACCCAGCTGCCCCCATATTCATAATTTCTTAAGAGGCAGTAATAGTAGAGATTGGTTGGATCAGAAGACCTTTGTAACCCCTTTATTTATCAGATACTTTGTTAATATTGTGTTAGATTTACCTAGCATAATTTTCTTTTCTAGTTGTTTCTCAGTCAGTAGTCAATTACTTTGTTTTCCATTCTTTGCTAGAAAAAAAGAATGGAGCTATGAATGAAAATTTTCTGAATTTTGATGTTTTTGTCTAGTAGTGAGATCCCTACTCAGAGTATGGACAATTTATAGATTGATTCCAAAAATTCTTTTCAAAATGCCTGATCTAATTTTCACCTTTCTCACAGCTTCACCAGATGTTTATTAATGTTCTTCTTTAGTCTATTAGTTTCTCCTCTATCTTTTGTCTTCTTTGCCATTTTGTTGAGTATGAGCTAAATAAACTGTCAGAGTTGCTTCAATATACATTTCTTTGATTACTAATTATTTGGAGTAGCTTTGTGTTCGCGTGTTAATAATTTTCAGTTCTTGTCTTGAGAAACTTTTTTAAGACCTTTGACTGCATGTCCTTTGGAGAATGGCTCTTGCTTTTGTACGGGATGTTGCAAAAGTCCTAGTCCATTAAAAAAAACAAAAAAACCTCTGAGGATATTCCTATAAAAAGTTATTAAAATTTAAAATGGAACCAAGACTTTTTGTAACTCCTGTATATTTTTTTGTTTCTCATATATTTTGGATGTCAGACCCCTAGCAGAAAAATTTGATCCAGAAATTTCCCCCTAATTGATACCTTTTTATTTTATTTTATCTGCATTTATTTTATTCATGCTAACTTTCTTTCAGGTCCATAGTCACAATTATCTGTTTACTTTTTACTCTTTCTTGGTTGTCTCTATCCTTGTTTTAAGAACACTTCCCTCAGTCATAGCTGTACACTGTCCATCTCTTCAGTTCTTCTAAATGTCTTTATATATAATTTTCACACTGCAAGTCTGTTTTTTGTTTATCTTGACAATTTTTTGTTCTTGTGTCTGTTGAACATTTATTCAATTGGCAAATTCAAATATTTATTTTCATACATCTTGCATACTCCCTGTAGAAACAAGCTTTTTGAGGACAGAGATTGTTTTATTCTCTTGACTTCCATATGGTGTTTAATAAATATGTAAATATATATTATCTCATAATTCAGAATTTTCTAAAATTGCACTGTAATAATTTTCTTCATTTAAAAGGATATAGGGGCATTAGTAATAGGGTTCATCTCTTCAGAAAAACAAAAAGAGGGTCATGGGAACATTTAAACCATGTATAGAAGAGAACAGAAGTAAACAAAATTATATGGGTTACCTATGATAGTTACATGTTTACTTTAGTATGTGAAAGTTGCATTGTTAGTATATACTTTAAAGAAAAAACAAATAAGTAACAGAGATTGATGATTTCATTTATAATCATATTGTATATAGAATTGCTTATTTTATTTGGGAATTAATTTAAAGATAGAAACAGTTTTAACTTTTAAAATGCACCTATTCAAGAGTTATACATTTCATTTAAGAATACCCCAAATTCAGTCCTTCTGAAAATGATCTGAATACTTTTTAACATTTTGGTAAAATGTTAACATTTTTTATTATTGCAAATCTTCATTTCCATCATCCACCCAATTTTACCCCACACTTTAGTTTCATTACTATATGAGGCAACTCTGTTACAATGTTTGTGTCCTCTGATTCTGATTTTTTTATTCTGAAGGTTCATTTAACATATTTGAAACTCATTCTACATAGATTTTAACTTCCTGGATCCTAGATTTATTTAACTTATCATTAATTTAAACATATCTGTTAGCTACATATTTGGGGGATCCAAAATTTTACTAGTATGTTTTATTTCCCATAAAAGTCTAGATTGTTAATCTGACTCATTTAATGTCATGCTTATGATTATCTCTTAATTAAAATATTTTTTAAAATTATAAAATTCATGTGTATTGTCTATTCTGTTCTATTCTTTTAGTGATTATTCATTGAGAATTTCCTATGCATAAAGCAACATTGTAGGTATACTGTGAGGGAAAATAACGATTAAGTACTCTCTCCTATGCCATTAGCAAACTGGCATCTCCACTCTCAAATGCTCAGTTCCCTAATGTTTATAATAAGAGAAATTAAACAAGATAGCAGCAGGTTACTTAACTTTCTCTGTTGCTTGGAGGAAAGCAAATGTGTCTAGACTAAGAAAGGGCATGCTGTTTTGTATATACTACATGCATCTGTAATCTTTTCTTGGTTTATTGTAAAATATCTCAAATAACTGTAGTAAGTAAATTTTATTTTGCATTTATTATATGCAGGGAGCCTTACCTGAGATTGTTTTGATGTCATGGTAAATGTGGTATAATGAAAAGGAGCACAGGATCAGGAGTTAGGATAACTGAGTTTTATATCTTAACTTGGGCATTGAGCAGTTTATGATCCTGGACAAGTCACTTAATTCATTTGTTGTTTTCATTAAATGGTCATGCTACAAGAAAAAAATCATTAGCTTTTTAAGTCAGGCTTAAAAAAATTAATTTAGAATATTTTTCCATGGTTACATGATTCATTTTCTTTCCATCCCCTTCTTCTTCCCTCCTCCCATAGCCAATGAGCAATTCAACTGGGTTTTACATGTGTCAAGACCTATTTCCATATTCTTAATATTTGCAATAGGGTGATTGTTTAGAGTCTACATACCCAATCATATCCCCATAGATCCATGCTGTCAAGCAGTTGTTTTTCTTCTGTATTTCTACTCCCATGGTTCTTTCTCTAGATGTGGATAACATTCTTTCTCATAAGTTGCTCTGGATTGTCCTGGATCATTGCATTACTTCTAGTAGAGAAGTCCATTATGTTCAGTTGTGCTATGGTGTATCTATCTCTGTGTACAATGTTCTTTTGGTTCTGTTCCTTTCACTCTGCATCAGTTCCAGATCATTCCAGTTCACATGGAATTCCTCCAGTTCATTATTCCTTTGAGCATATTATTATTCTCTCACCAACAGATTCTACAATTTGTTCAGCCATTCCTCAATCAAAAGGCATCTTTTCAATTTCTAATTTTTTGCTACTACAAAGAGTGCAGCTATAAATATTTTTGTACACATATTTTTCCTTTAAGCCAGGTTTTAAATCCTACCATTAACACTTTTTACTTGTGTAATTATATACTCATTACTTCACCTCTCTGATTCTCTGCCTCTTCCTCTAAAAAATCTGAAGGTTGGACTAAATGAAACTTTTAGGTTTCTTCCATGTCTAGATCTAGGAGCATATAGTTTTTAAGGTCCCTTCCAGCTCTTTCAAATACTTTCATTCTTATTACTATTGTGAAGAAGTCTTCTGCATCTTGCTTCCCTGAAACTTAAATAGAAGAGGGAGAACACATAATTTCTGAATCAGTTTAGCAAAACCAAGTAACAGCAAAGTTTTAATCTGCCCTTATACCACCTGCAAAGTTCCCAGTAAAAAGTCCATCAAATATTTCCTAATGTGTGTCCTCTTCCTATTCTCATGAATAATTAATAATATATTCATTTTTATTAATAGAATTTATTTCTAGATATCTCAGCCTCTCCTTCCATCTCCACATCATGGAAGGCATCATGTGATATACATATGTGTATGTGTGTGTGTGTGTATATCCTTTTGTGTTTTCATTTTTTAGTTCATTCTTGGTAGATGAACAGTCACAAGTAATTCTTCAAATACTAAATCTGTAAATGTATATAATGTTCTCTTGCTTCTACATATTTCACTTTTTATTATCTCATGTATTTTTTCCAAGTTTAAAAAAATTAGCATCTTCTTTTCTGATGGAACATTAGTATTCCTCACAATTATTTATCATCATTTGTTTAGTTATTTTCCAGTGGATGGGCATCCACTGAATTTCCAATTCTTTGCTACCATGAAAAGAGAAATATTGGTGTTCTGTGCCTTTTGTTCTTTTAATGTTGAAGGTGCTAAAATCTTGTATAATTCTGACTATTGCTCCATAGTATTTAATTTTTTCCCCTCATTTTTGTAGTATTTTTTCTTAACCGAGGAATTACAGTATTTAGCAAAACATATACATTTTCATCATGGAGTTTCTTTGTTGTGGTGATCATCAGATTCTTTCAATTTCTATTTTGCTCCCTAGTTCTAGAAATTCTAGGGAATTTTACATAACAATTTTTTGTCATATAATGTCTAAATTCTTTTCTTGATCTTAACTTTCTTATAATTTAACAATTCTTATATTGTCTCTCCGAGTCATTTTTTTTTAATCAGTGAAATAACACTCTTGATTTTTCTGTATTTCTTATTGCCATGTCCAATTCTAATTCCTTTTTAAACTTAATTTTATTTACCCCCCAATTACATGTAAAAAGTTTCAAACATTTTTCAAAGAATATTGTCTTGAATTCTCTCCCTAGTCCCAACTACTCCCTCTATGTAGATTGTAAGCAGTCTCATATAGATTTTACATGTGAAGTACCATACAACATTTTTCTATATTATTCCTTCTGTGGAAGGGAAACTCAAATAAGAAAAAAATTAGGAAAGAAAATAAGAAAAGTTTTCTTTGGTCTGATTCATACCCTTAGTTCCTTTTTTCTGGAAGCAGATAGAATTTTTTATCATGAATCTTTTGGAATAGTTTTGGATCATTTTACTGCTGAGAATTACTAAGTTATTCTCCATTATTCATTGTATAGTATTGCTGTCAATGTAAGCAATTACTCTTGGTTCTGCTTATTTTACTCTGCTTTAGTTTATGTTCAGTCTTTACAGTTTTTTTTTTCTGAGTTCCTCCTTTTTGTCATTTCTTATGGCTATTCCATTACAACCATATATTTCATTATAATCAGGTATTATAGCTTATTCAGTCATTCTCAAATTGATTCTTTGCTTCTACAAGTGAAGATGCTTAAAATATTTTTGTGCATTTAGGTACATTTAAAAAAAAATCTCTTTGGGATACAAACCTTGTCATGGTATTTTTGGGTCAGAGAATATGTACTGTTTTATACCCCTTTGTACATAGGTTCAAATTGTTCTTTATTTTATTTTTTCATTTTTATTTGGTCATTTCCAAACATTATTCATTGGAAACAAAGATCATTTTCTTTTCTTCCCTCCCCTCCCTCCCACCACCTCTCCCATAGCCCACAAGTAATTCCACTGGATATCACATGTGCTCTTGATTCAAACCCATTTCCATGTTGTAGATATTTGCATTAGAGTGTTCATTTAGAGTCTCTCCTCAGTCATATCCCCTCCACCCCTGTACTCAAGCAGTTGCTTTTCATCGGTATTTTTACTCCCACAATTTATCTTCTGCTTGTGGCTAGTGTTTTTTAGATCCCTCCAGATTCTTCAGGGACACTGCATTGCCACTAACGGAGAAGTCCATTACCTTCGATTGTACCACAGTGTATCAGTCTCTGTGTACAATGTTTTCCTGGTTCTGCTCCTTTCCCTCTGCATCACTTCCTGGAGGTTGTTCCAGTCTCCATGGAATTCCTCCACTTTATTATTCCTTTTAGCACAATAGTATTCCATCACCAACATATACCACAATTTGTTCATCCATTCCCCAATTGAAGGGCATCCCCTCATTTTCTAATTTTTGGCCACCACAAAGAGTGCAACTATGAATATTCTTGTACATGACTTTTTCCTTATTATCTCTTTGGGGTACAAGCCCAGCAGTGCTATGGCTGGATCAAAGTGCAGACAGTTTTTTATCACCCTTTCGGCATAGTTCCAAATTGCCCTCCAGAATGGTTGGAACAATTCACAACTCCACCAGCAATGAATTAGTGCCCCTACTTTGCCACATCCCCTCCAGCATTCATTACTTTCCATAGCTGTCATGTTAGCCAATCTGCTAGGTGTGAGGTGATACCTCAGAGTTGTTTTGATTTGTATCTCTCTGATTATAAGAGATCTAGAACACTTTTTCATGTGCTTATTAATAGTTTTGATTTCTTTGGCTGAGAACTGCCTGTTCATGTCCCTTGCCCATTTATCAATTGGAGAATAGCTTGATTTTTTTGTACAATTGATTTAGCTCTTTATAAATTTGAGTAATTAAACCTTTGTCAGAGGTTTTTATGAAGATTGTTTCCCAATTTGTTGCTACCCTTCTGATTTTAGTTACATTGGTTTTGTTTGTACAAAAACTTTTTAATTTGATGTAGTCAAAATTATTTATTTTACATTTTGTGACTCTTTCTAAGTCTTGCTTGGTTTTAAAATCTTTCCCTTCCCAAGGGTCTAACAGGTATACTATTCTGTGTTCACCACTTATAGTTTCCTTCTTTATGTTCAAGTCATTCACCCATTCTGAATTTATCTTGGTGTACGGTGTGAGGTGTTGATCCAAACCTAATCTCTTCCACACCGTCTTCCAATTTTCCCAGCAGTTTTTATCAAATAATGGATTTTTGTCCCAAAAGCTGGGGTTTTGGGGTTTGTCATAAACTGTCTTGCTGAGATCATTTACGCCAAGTCTATTCCACTGATCCTCCTTTCTGTCTCTTAGCCAGTACCAAATTGTTTTGATAACCAAAGCTTTATAGTATAGTTTGAGATCTGGGACTGCAAGTCCTCCTTCCCTTGCATTTTTTTCATGATTTCCCTGGATATCCTTGATGTTTTGTTCTTCCAAATGAACTTAGTTATGGTTTTTTCTAATTCGGTAAAGAAATTTTTTTGGTAGTTCAATGCATATGGCACTAAATAAGTAAATTAATTTGGGTAGGATTGTCATTTTTATTATGTTAGCTCGTCTCACCCATGAGCAATCAATGTTTTTCCAATTGTTTAGATCTAGTTTTAGCTGTGTGGAAAGTGTTTTGTAGTTGTGTTCATATAGTTCCTGTGTTTGTCTCGGCAGATAGATTCCTAAGTATTTTATATTGTCTAGTGTGATTTTTGAATGGTATTTTGCTTTCTAATTCTTGCTGCTGAAATGGGTTAGAGATATATAGAAATGCTGATGACTTATGCGGGTTTATTTTGTATCCTTCAACTTTGCTAAAGTTGTATCTGAGAGAGTTGCATTTATTATTTCTGCTCTTTTGCACTTGTTTGCAATGTTTTTATGCCCTAATACATGGTCAATTTTTGTAAATGTACCATTTGCTGCAGAAAAGAAGGTATATTCCTTTTTGTCCCTATTTATTTTTCTCCACATGTCTACTAACTCTAATTTTTCTAAGATTTCATTCACTTCTCTTACCTCTTTCTTATTTTTTTTTTTGTTTTGATTTATCTAGTTCGGATAGAGGAAGGTTCAGATCTCCCATTAGTATAGTTTTTCTATCTATTTTGTCCTTGAGTTCCTCTAGTTTCTCCTTTAGAAATTTCGATGCTATGCCATTTCGTGCATACATGTTGAGTACAGATATTTCCTCATTGTCTATACTGCCTTTTATCAGGATGTAATTACCTTCCCTATCTCTTTTAACTAGATTTATTTTTACTTTGGCTTTGTCAGATATCATGATTGCGACTCCTGCCTTCTTTTTGTCAGTTGATGCCCAATAGATTTGGCTCTACCCTCTTACTTTCACCCTATGTGTATCTATCTTTCTCATGTGTGTTTCTTGTAGACAGCATATGGTAGGGTTTTGGACTCTAATCCACTCTGCTATTCGCTTGCGTTTTATGGGTGAGTTCATTCCATTCACATTCAGAGTTATGATTACTAGCTGTGTATTTCCCAGCATTTTGATTTCTGCCCCTTTACCTGCCTTTTCTTCTTTCACTATTTCCTTGTACACCAATGTTTGCTTTTGAACAGTCCCCCTTGTTCCCACCCTTATTTTACTTCCCTTTACCCCCTCCCTATTTATCCCCACCTTATTTTCCCTGTAGTCTTTCTAAAATTAACCCCCCCCCTCTCCCTCCCTCTCTTGTACTGCTTCCCTCCCCACCAGACCATTTGTTACCCTTCTACTCCCCTATAGGGTGCAAATCTATTCTCTGCCCCCAATGGATTGGATTGTTTTTCCCTCTTTGAGTCACTTTCAAAACAATAAAAGTTGAGTATTTCCTGTCTCTGACCTCTTTACCCTTCCAGTGTATTGATGTTCTCCCCCCTCCCACCATGAGCTTCTTTATGACATATAAATTTACCCCCATTTGTTTCTTTTCCTATTTCTTTTAATATTAACCTATTTTTAAGCTCTAGTTATATATATATATATATATGTATATATGTACATATATATATGCATACTCATGCGTATGTCTTTTTGCATGCATATATCTATATAACTATTTATGTCTTGTCCTTTCATCCTATACAGTTTGTTGCTGTTCCCTCTAAGTATACTTCTTTTTGCTGCCCAGGTAATAACAGCAGTTTTTTAGAATTACCAATGACCTCTTTTCTTATAGGGATACATATCATTTAAACTTATTGAGTATCTTAAAAATTTTTTTTTGTTTTTCTTTTTTCCCCTCTTTTTTAATTTCCTTTTGATGATTCTCTTGAGTTCTGTGCTTGTACATCAAATTTTCTGTTCAGGTCTGGTCTTTTCTTTACGAATTCTTGAAATTCTTCTATTTTGTTGAATGACCATACTTTCCTCTGAAAGAATATAGTCAATTTTGCTGGGTAGTTGATTCTTGGTTGTAGACCTAGTTCCCTTGCTTTCCAGAATATCATATTCCATGCCTTTCTCTTTTTCAGTGTGGATACAGCCAGATCCTGAGTTATCCTCACTGTGGTTCCTTGGTATCTGAATGACTTCTTCTTGGCAGCTTGTAATATCTTTTCTTTGGTCTGATAGTTCTTGAATTTGGCTATAACATTCCTGGGTGTTGTCAGTTGGGGATTAAGTACAGGAGGTAATATGTGGATTCTATCAATCTCTACTTTTCCCTCTTGTTCAAGGATTTCAGGGTAGTTTTCTTTAATAATTTCCTGTAATATAATGTCCAGGCTTTTTCTTTTGTCATGGTCTTCTGGTAGGCCAATAATTCTTAAATAGTCTCTCCTTGAACAATTTTCTAAATCCTCTGTTTTGTGAATAAAATGCTTCATATTTTCCTCAATTTTTTCATTCTTTTGGTTTTGTTTTATAGTGTCTTGCTGCCTTGTGAGGTCTCTTGATTCAATTTGTTGTATTCTGATTCTTAAAGACTGGATTTCATCCTTAGTTTTTTGGTTGTCCTTTTCCTTTTGGTCGGATTTTCTTTGGAGGTCATCTTTCATCTTCTTCACCTCATCTTTCATCTGCTTTGTCTCATCTTTCATCTCCTTTGCCTCATTTTCCAGCTGGTTGATTTTGGCTTTCAAGACACTATTTTCTGTTTCCAGATGACTTATCTTAGTTTTTAAGTTCTTTTCCCAATTGTCTTCAGCCTCTCTTAATTGTGTTTTGAACTGCATTTTGAGTTCTTCCAAAGCCTGTATCCAATTCGCTGAGATTTCTGATTTTTCCTTTGCTGGGTCCCCCCCCTCTGTTTCATTCGCTCTTTGCTCATTACCTGTGCAGAAGCTGTCTATTGTAATTTCTTTCTTCTTTTTCTGTTGTTTGCTCGAGTTTATCCCTTCTTTGCTCCCGTATTAGGCTGTGCTCTTGCTCTTCTCATTTTGTTTTGGTTTTGGGGCTGTCAGTCTCCCCTCTTGGAGCTTTGTCAGATCTCTTGGTACAGTCTCTAGGGGAGGAATGTTAGCTTCCCTGTCCTCTGGAGGCTTTTGATTGGATTGAGTTCAATTGGGTTGAGCTGTATGTGGTATGAAGCACCGAGGCTCTGAAGACTCCTGGAAGGCTGGGCCGCCCAGGCTCTCTCCAGTTCTCTCCAGCTGCTTCTCTGCTGTCCGCAAGTGCCTTTGCCCGTCTCCCTAAACTCTGAGGACTTCTGATGGGATTAGTTCAACTGGATTGATCTGGATGTGCCCGAGGCAAGGGTGAGACTGGAGCCAGATGGAGGGACCCAGCCATGTCCCGTTTCTCCCTGGCTTCCTCCCTGCTGTCCAGGCTGGATGCTCTGAGCCTGGAGCCCTGCTGCTCACAAGGTAGACCCTGCAAACCAGCACCTTTGCCTGCTCAGAGGTTCCCGCTGCTGCTGGGGGCTCAGCCCTCTGGGTTGTGGAGGAGGGGTCCTGGGACCTACCCTCTGCATTCCCCTTAGCACTGAGTATTCTCGGATTCCGGCTTTTGGGGGGGCGTACCTTTTGAATTGAGTTCAGAAGGAGGGTTCCCCACTTCTGTCCTGTTGTTCAGATTGAATTTCGGTGCCCTATGAGCATTCAGTCTGTATTGGTAAGGAAGGGTCTTCCACGAGGTCTGAACGTTTGCTGCTTGCTAAGCTGCCATCTTGACTCCCCAAATTGTTCTTTAGAATAAATAAATCACTTCATAACTTCTCCAACAATGCTTGTATCTCAATCTTCCTGTATCTCCTCCTAGTTTTGTCTTTTTCATTTTCTGTCATGATAGTCATACTGATACATGTGGTATGAAACCTCTACCATCTTCCCCACAATCCCTACCCTGTAAAAATTTAGATTATTGAAAATACTTCTCTCTTTGAGGCAGATTATACAAGTTCTAATTTTACATAATTTGAGAAAATTCCAAATCTGGCAAGAACGAATAGTCAGTTACTAAAACTTCAACATTTATTTGTCTCTTTATCTTCCCATGCTCCCTTAAAAAAATAAAAAGAGAACTCCTTGAAACAAATAAATCCTGTCAAAACATATTCTCACATTGTCCAAGATCAAATATATATGTTTCATTCCTCATTGTATACCCATCTCTTCCCTATCAGGATGTTAGTTATCTTATTTCATCATTGCCATCTTGTATTATTTGTGTTAGATCAATTGTTTAGAGTTCTTAAAGTTTTTGAAATTGTTTATCTTTACAATGTGGTTATCTTTATGTAAACTGATTCTCCTGGGTCAGTTCACTTTACTTTGCATCAATGCATTCAAGTTTCTTTAAAATCATCATTTTGGTTATTTCTTATAACACAATAGAATTCCATAATGTTCACATGCCATTATTTGTTCAGCCATTGCCTCAATGAGGGGTTATTCTCTTTGGGATCAAAGGGCATAGTAATTTTGAGTCTTAATTCCACATTGCTTTCTCAAAAGGTTTTTTATCATTTTATAGCTCTACCAAGAGTATTTTCCCTCCCCTCCTCTCCCCTCCCCTTCCCTCCCTTCCTTTCCCCTCCCCTCCCTCCCCTTCCTCCTCTCCCCCCTCATCTTCTTTTTGCCAAATTGATGGGTAGTTGCTATTTTGTGCTGATTCCAACTCAGACCATTGCCTTGATAATTTAAGTTAAAGAAAATGAGACATTGTGTGTTATCCAGTAATTAACCAAAAAATATTTACTTTACCATAGTGAGAGAATAATACAATACTACAAGGATAGTCATAGAAGAAACCTCAAGTTCATTAAGCTAAAAACAAAGCTCCTTTGCCTAAGCTGACTATTGTGCTCCATCATCTATAAGCAACAGAGATAGTGCCTAGAAGACCTTGTGTCTATTGTATATATCAGAAAGTATGATCAATAGCCTGTGCCTTAGTTTCCTAAGCCAGCCAAATCTTGATTATGTTTTCAGTCTCTTTTATAGAAAAATTATTCCAACTTGCATATAGGCAAGAGTTCATATATGATTTCTCTTTTAGTTGTTTTTTGTTTGTATTTTTAGTGATTTGGAATATTTTTTCATATAGCTATCAGTAGCTTAAAAGTATGTATTCGGGAGGTGGAGTCAAGATGGTGACATAGAGACAGCAAAAGTTCAGGCCTCTGAAAACCCTTCCTTACCTATTAGAAACTAAATGCTTCTAGGTGACTGAAAATCAAACCTAACAAAAAGACAGAGCCAAGGAACCCTCCTGCTGGACTCAACTTTAAATGGTATACCCCCAAAAGCCAGAATTCAAGAACACTCTGGTTTAAGGCAAAGGAAGAAGGAAGGTGTCAGGACCCCTCCCCTACCTAGAGAGCTAAGCCTCCAGAAGCAATTGGAACCTCTGGGAGGGCAAAGATGCTGGTCTAGAGGGAGTACCTTGTGGACAAAGCTGTTCCAGGCCCATAGCTTCGAGCACAGGCAGTGAGGAAGCAATTAGAGAAGAAGTGCAGAGCTCAGAGTGAGCAGCCTAGTTGCAGCAGCAGAGACACTCCATACTTCCCCCTCTTTCCCAAGGTTTTGGCCTCAAGGCACATCCAACTCAATCCTGCTGGACTTAATTCCATCAATGCCTTCAGAGGGCAGGGAAGCTCAAGTCAAAGCCCCTCCCCCAAAAGCTCCAAGGGTGAAGGCTGACAGAAAAGCCCACAACCACAAAAAAATGCGAGGAAGAAGAGTGCAGGCAACTGTAAGGAGTAAAGTATGGGTAAATATGAGCAAACAACAGAAAAAGAAGAAGGAAATTACAATCGACAGCTTCTATACAGGCAATGAACAAATAGCAAATGGAACAGAGAAGGATGAGGGAACATAAGCTAAAAAACAGAAACCCCAGCAAATTGGATACAGGCTCTGGAAGAACTCAAATTACAGTTCAAAACACAATTAAGTGAAGCTGAAGACAACTAGGAAAACAACTAAAAAAGTAAGATAAGTCATCTGGAAACAGAGTCACTTGAACTAAAACAAGAAAATAGTGTCTTAAAAGACAAAATTAACCAACTTGAAAATGAGGCTAAGGAGATGAAAGATGACCTCCAAAGAAAATTCGACCAGAAGGAGAAGGATGACCAAAAAGCCAGGGATGAAATCCAGTCTTTAAAATCCAGAATACAACAACTAGAAACAAGTGACTTCACAAGGCAGCAGGATACTATAAAACAAAATCAAAAGAATGAAAAAATTGAGGAAAATATGAAGCACCTCATTCACAAAACAGAAGATTTAGAAAATCGTTCCAAAAGAAAAATCCTGTACATCATACTACAGGAAATTATCCAAGAAAACTGCCCCATTATTCTAGAACAGAAGGGTAAAGTGGAGATTAAAAGAATACACAGATCACCTCCTATACTTAATCCCCAACTGACAACACCCAGGAATGTTATAGCCAAATTCAAGAACTGTCAGACCAAGGAAAAAATATTACAAGCTGCTAAGAAGTCATTCAGATACCATGGAACCACAGTGAGGATAACACAAGACCTGGCTGCATCTACACTGAAAGACTGAAAGGCATGGGATATGATATTCCAGAGAGCAAAGGAATTAAGTCTACAACCAAGAATCAGTTACCCAGAAAAACTGACTATATTCTTACAGGGGAGGAAAATATGGTCATTTAACAAAATAGAAGAATTCCAAACATTTGTAAAGAAAAGACCAGATCTGAACAGGAAATTTGATGCCCAAGCATAGAACAAAAGAGAATCATCAAAAGGTAATTTCGAAAAAGGGGAAAAAAGAAAAACAAAACCAAAAAACACCTCAAACACCTTTATTTATTTATTTTTAAAGAGACCCAATAAGTTAAAATGATATGTATCCCTATAAGAAAAGAGGTCATTGGTAACTCTTAAAAACTGTTATTATCCCCTGGGCAGCTAGAAGAATTACACTTAGATGGAACAGTGATAAACTGTATAGGATGAAATGCCAATACATAAATATGTATATAGACATGTATGCATAAATACATATATGCGTGTGTTTTGTATATACAACTAGAGCTAAAAAAAGAGGTTACTGCTAAAAGAAATGGGAAAAGAAACAAAATGGGGTAAATTTATATGTCACAAATAAGCTCATGGGAGGGGGGGGGGAAGAACATCAATACACCGGAAGGGTAAAGAGGTTGGAGATAGGAAATACTGAACTCTTACTTGCACTGAAATTGACTCAAAGAGGGAAGAACAATCCAATCCATTGGGGCAGAGAATTGATTTGCACCCTATATGGAAGTGGAAGGGTAACAAACTGACTGGTGGGGAGGGAAGCAGTACAAAGGAGGGAGAGGGTGGGGTGGTAGTATAAAAAGACTGTAAAGAAAAAAGAGGGGATGAAGGAAGGGTGGGTATAAAGGGAAGTAAAATAAGGGTGGGAATTAGGGGGACTGATTAAAAACAAAACATTAGTGTAGAAGGAAATAGTGAATGAAGAAAAGATAGAACCAATAGAGGAAATCAGAATGCTGGGAAATACTTAGCTGGTAATCATAACTCTGAATGTGAATGGAATGAACTCACCCATAAACCACAAGCGAATAGAAGACTGTATTAGAAACCAAAACCCTACTATGTGCTGTTTACAAGAAACACATATGAGGAAGGTAGACACACATACAGTTAAAGTAAGAGGATGGAGCCAAATCAATTGGGCATCAACTGATAAAAAGATGGCAGGAGTCTCAATCATGATATCTGACAAAGCCAAAGTAAAAATAGATCTAGTTAAAAGAAATAGGGAAGGTAATTACATCCTGATAAAAGGCAATATAGACAATGAGGAAATATCAGTACTCAACATGTATGCAGGAAATGGCATAGTATCCAAATTTCTATAGGAGTATCTAGTGGAGCTAAAGGATGCAAAAGATAGAAAAACTACTCTAGTGGGAGACCTGAACCTTCCTGTATTAGAAATAGATAAGTCAAACCAAAAATTAAATAAGAAAGAGGTAAGAGAAGTGAATGAAATCTTTAAAAAATTAGAGTTGGTACATATGTGGAGAAAAATAAATAGGGACAAAAAGGAATACACCTTCTTTTCAGTAGCACATGGCACATTCACAAAAATTGACCATGCACTAGACCAGAAAAACATGGAAAACAAGTACAAAAGAGCAGAAATAATAAATGCAACCTTTTCAGATCACAATGCAATAAAAATAATAATTATTAAGGCTACATGGAGAAGCAAATAAAAAATTCATTGGAAATTATACAACACAATTCTCCAAAATTGGTTAAAGAACAAATCATGCAAACAATAATTTCATTGAAGAAAATGACTATGATGAGACACTCTTTCAAAGTCTATGGGATGAAGCCAAAGCAGTGCTCAGGGAGAAATTTATATCCTTGAGTTCATATATTAACCAATTAGAGAGGACAAAGGTCAATGAATTGGGAATGTGAATCAAAAAACTTGAGAATGAACAAATTAAAAATCCTCAGATGAAGACTAAATTAGAGATCCAAAAAATCAAAGGAGAGATTAATAAAATTGAAAGTTAAAGAACTATTGAATTAATAAATAAGACTAGAAGCTGGTACTTTAAAAAAACAAATAAAATAGACAAAGTATTAGTCAATCTAATTAAAAAAAGGAAAGGAGGAAAGCAAATTGACAGTATCCAAGATGAAATGGTAGACCTTACCTCTAATGAAGAGGAAATTAAGGCAATCATTAAAAATTATTATTCCCAATTATATGGCAATAAATATGGCAGTCTTGGTGATATGGGCTATTATTTACAAAAGCATAAATTGTGTAGACTAACTGAGGAAGAAATAGACTACCTAAACAACCCCATATCAGAGAAAGAAATTGAACAAGCCATCAAAAACTCCCTAAGAAAAAATCCCCAGGTCCAAGTGGATTCACAAATGAATTCTGTCAAACATTCAAAGAACATTCAAATAATAATCCCAATATTATACAAACTATTTGACAGAATAAGCAATGAAGGAGTTCTTCCAATTTCCTTTTATTACACAAATATGATACTGATTCCAAAACCAGGCAGGTCAAAAACAGAGAAAGAAAACTATAGACCAATTTCCTTAATGAATATAGATGCAAAAATCTTAAATAGGATACTAGCATAAACACTACAGGAAGTGATTATGACTGTTATTCACTATGACTAGGTAGGATTCATTCTAGGAATGTAAGAATGGTTCAGTATTAGGAAAAACATCCATATAATTGGCCATATTAACAAGCAAACTGACAAATATCATATGATTATCTCAATAGATGCAGAAAAAACTTTGACAAAATACAACACCCATTCCTATTGAAAACATTAGAAATTATAGGAATAGAAGGGCCTTTCCTAAAAACAATAAACAGTATATATCTAAAACCATCAGCAAATATCATCTGCAATGGGGATAAACTAGAAGCCTTTCCAATAAGATCAGGAGTGAAACAAGTATGCCCATTATCACCTCTATTATTTAAGATTTTACTAGAAACACTAGCTGTAGCAATTAGGGAAAAAAAAATTGAAGGTATTAAAATAGGCAATGAGGAGAGGGAGGGAGATAATATGATTCTTGTAACCAAGGAATAACGTTCTAAATTGACTAAATAAATTAATTTACATTAAAAAACCAAAATAATATAAAGTATGTATACACAATGCTATTTGATTCAGATTACCACAGGCAAATTTTATGGAATTTAAATAAAAACAGAATTAATTTGGAAAAAAAGAATATCAAGAGAAATGAAAAAAATAATGGTGATAGAGGATGAGTAGCACTTCCATATCTCAAATTATGTTTTATATAGACTAGCAGTCATCAGAACTATTTGATATCGGTATCAAATAGAGAGTATCAAGTAGAGAGATAGATCCATGGAACCAAGAAGACAATGTAGTTCAGAAATGATAGAAGGCAGTAACCTTGTATTTGATCAAGTGGAAAACATAAATTACCTAAGGACAAACTCATCTTTGCCTGTTCCCCTCCCCTTACTCTAAATATCCAATTAGCAACTAAATCTTGTTAATTCTCCCTGAACAATATGTTCTGTATGTATTCCTTTTTTGCCATCTTCTTTCAAGCACTTAACAATTTTCAACTAATTTATTGCTTTTTGTCTCCCACCTTTCATGTTGTCCCTATTGTCATTGGTTCATCATATAGGTGCCAAATTATTTTGAGAGCATGAATGTGAACATGTCATTCATGTGTTCAAGAAACTTAAATGTCTTCCTCCTTTTTTGATTTTTAAAGCTCTTCACATTGTGGCTTCAACCTACCTTTACAAGTTTATTGCTCATTACAGTCCTTTATATCTCTGCATTCCACCCAGACTGGTCCATCCTTATCATTCACTATTTATAACATTCCACATTCTGTCTACCTATTTCTGTCTGGACTATCCCATGCCCAGAATTTTTTCCCTCCTCATTTTAGCTTCTTAAGATGCTTTGCTACCTTTAAAGCTCAACTCAAGTGTTACTTCTTACAGGATACTTATATCCCAACCTTTGACCTCTCTCTTCCCTGTTACTTATGCTCACTCTCTGAAAATAACTTTATGTATACTTTAAATTACATAAAGCAGCTCACTGGGAGTGCTTCCTCCCTCCCGTATGTGTGGCAAGGCGGGCACGGTGGGCCCAGCACTTGGGAGGATGGGGCGGCACAGCCTAAGGTTATGGAGGAGAATTAAAGCAGTTGAGGGATTGAGAAGCCATAGTGTTCTAAAGGGAACAGGGGTGAAGTAAAGGAGACTGGAACAGTAATAACTCTCAAAGATATACTCTCTTCAGTTTTGGTTTCATTCAGCACTAGACAACAGTAGGAATGTGAGATGAGTTCTAAAATATAAGATATTTCATTAAAAACAGAGGAACTTTAAGAGCGTAGAAGATAATATTTAATGTGTGGGACAAGAGCTAAATTTGTATTTGGATAGGGTTTAGTCTCTTTTCATTCATCTTCCACCCTGACATTTCCCAGATGTGTTTCATGGTTTTCTTGGATAGCAGACAAAGATAAGGGATCTAGATGTTGGTTCAAATAGGAAAGGGAACAGGCAAGATAGGTGTTTAATTATTCTGAATAGGTAGGGAGTTAGTCTTTACTTATCCTTTCTTCCTGTCTCAGAAGGAAGTTCTATTTTCTTTTTAAACCCAATCACTTTACTTTCCTCTATTCCCACTCCTTTTTGCTTTCACTAATATGTTGCATCTCTTCAACTTCTTTTAACATGTCTCCTATCTTTTTTTAAAAAATAATATACTTCTAGGTATGCTTTTACAGCAAGAGTAGACTGCAATCATTAGCTCCTTTTTTTTTTAATTATCTACTCCATTCTTTACTCCTTACTAGTTGATTTTATTCAGTGTTTATTTCATTTTCTTGGGAATCCTTATAAAAGAACTGTGTTGACCACTTCATTGTTTGGAAGTTTTTGTACCTTGAATTATAGAGTGCTATGCAGTCCTGAATCAATTTTCTGTTTCTCCTGCTATAGTCATTATTTCTTTTTCCTAAAATACTAATTATTTCCATATCTCCTTCATTGTCTTTCCTCTCCCTCCATCTCCTTAAATATGGGTTTTTGACAAGCAGTAGTCCTTATCATAATCTATTATATTTTTATGATTTCACCCACTCTCCTAGATTCCATTCTTTATAAATACAACTCCCAAATCTGCACCACCCATCTTCTATTTTAATAGTATTTGGGAACTGAATATACAGATTACTATTGCAATCACTTATCTAATATATTGATATCCTGCCATTACCTGAAATTACTATACATGAAATAAATTTCCCTGAAATCACTTCTATTTTAGGCTTCCAAGTTTTGATCATAAGTACCATTATTTTCTTATTTAATCTAAAGTTAAAATCTTGGTGAACTTTACAGTGATCTCTTAGCTGATGTCTTCTTCCTTCAATTTTTCTTATCCACTCTATTCAGGAATCAGCATTTCATCCCACTTTTCCACATAGTTAACATCTCAACTTCCTTCAATTTGGTATGTCAGGCCCTAAAAATTGAGCCCTCTCTCACTAAATTGACCTTTCTGACCAAAGCTAGTTGCTTCAGGCTAAACTATTCTACTCACTTTTCCCCATACTCCTTATGCTTATTCCTACTTCATCATTTTGCTTATGACATTCCACATGCCATAGGATTTTTATTTCTTGATTTTATTTCTTGACCACTATCAGTGGTCTCTTCTTTTGCTGAACTGAGCATGTTACTTAAATCAACTGTTTTGACATTTTTCAAAATTTACTTTGCATTGAATTTTTAGCATTTTATGTATGTGTCATTGGTCTTTAACTAGATTGTAAGCCTCCCCATGGCAGGAACCATGACTTATAGCTTTTCATCATGAATACTGAACAGATAAAATGGCAATACTTAAAATATTGATCAATGAATCATCTTGAACTAAAATGTTCATCATATTAAACTAAAAATTACTTATGTTAGTGCATATATGGGGTTTTTATGTTCAAATCAAGAAAGTTGTAATAGAGCACTCACTTTGTAATCAGAATATCTGGGTTCAAATCCTAACTGTCAAACAAAAATCACCTATCCAACAAAATTGAACATAGTATTTGTAGCATTCCAAGCATATTCACATCTATGAATCATAAATGATTGTATGGTTACTGTGCCTCCAAGCATAAGGTTATACTCTGATGTTTGTGAATGTAACCTTGACCTGGCCATGGGGCTCTTGCCTAGGACAAACTCAGTAACATGATTGGAGTCACAGTTCCCCAGGAAAGTGCGGTTTGTAATCTACACACCCAAAAGGTGTTACCTCTACCTTGCCTCCTAATCATGATTGTCTATGCTTTGTGATATGATTGCAAACACCTCCCTGCTCCCTCAGCAGTAAAAGCAGAAGGCGGGCCCCATAAACTTCCTCTTGGAACTCCCTCCTTCCTTTCTAGGACTCTGCTCCGCTCCTCTTCCTCTGTATCTCTCCCTCCCCCGAGGCTCCTGCCCCTGTTGGCTTACATTCTCTATAGTAATCTTCTCCTCTACCTCGTATTCCATTGATCCTCATATTTTCCTCCCAAGGGGAAAATCATAGGGGTTTGCCTGCCCTATTCAAACACTGACTTGTCCTGTGTCTGTCATTCTTCACCCTGGTTCCTTGATTCCTACTTCTCCTCGGGTCCCTATCACAAAGGACAACCCCCTCCTTGTAGACCCGCTTATCGGACTCTATAGTATTCCAGGGTAAGAAATGCATATTTAGTGAAATACAGGAAAACTAGGCATTCTTTATGAAAAAACCAGAAATAAAAAGAAATTCAGTGATGAAGTTTGTCAGTCAAAGAAGCATAAAAAGGCCAAACAGAAAGAACCAAAGGGAATCAGTGAAGTTAAACTAATCACATCCTTGCCTTGGAAAGTGGGAACTAGGATACTTAAGATTTCTATAGTTCAAGAGATACCTAAACAACTTAAGATGCTTAAAGTAATCAGTGGAAACAATGAGATTAAACTGATTAAATTCCCTGTGTGGGAAAGTGATTAGACTACTTAAGATATTTTAGTACAAGAGATATTTAAGATAGCTAAGATACTTTAAGGTCATTAAATAAAACCATGGGGTTAAACTAATTACTAGTAAGAACAACAGGAGAATAAAATGACATAACAACTGAAATACTTCACAAGTTCACTAACTTAATTTTTTGTTAGTTGTCTATTTTGGATACCAAATATTTGGTATTAGTTTGGATAACAAAATTTCATTTAATCAAAATAGGCTATTTTAGCTTTACTAGCTGCCTCTATTTCTTGTTTTGTTAAGATTTGTCTCCTAGGGGCAGCTGGGTAGCTCAGTGAATTGAGAACCAGGTATAGAGATGGGAGGTCTTAGGTTCAAATTTGGCCTCAGCCACTTCCTAACTGTGTGACCCTTGGCAAGTCACTTGACCCCCTTTGCCTAATCCTTACCACTCTTCTGCCTTGGAGCCATTACACAGTATTGACTCCACCAAGATGGAAGGTAAGGGTTTAAAAAAAAAAGAAAGGAAAGAAAAAAGAAAAAAAAAGATTTGTCTCCTAACCTTAGCTATGGAATGTATATGATCGGCTTCTCTTTGAAAATTTTTTACATAATCTTTTGTATTCAAGTTATATATTTATTTTAAAAATAATGTGGGATATTATTTAAGATATTGATGTAAATCTACCTCCTGCCAGATTTCCAATTTTCCTAGGATTTATTTTAAAATGTGAAGGTTTTTCTTAAGCAATTTGTGTTTAGGAGTTTCCTAGGCACTGAGTTGTAAAGATTAAAATTTAGGGGAGACGGGGAGACTGAGGCAGGTAGAAATTAGTTTCTCTCTGCAAGGAGTATTATATTTTTTAGAGGTTTATTGAAGATTAAGGATTAAAGAAAATACAGGATAAGAAACATGTGTCCAGGCCATAGAGTGTCCTAGACACAACCTCACCTACATTATGAAAAAAACCAGGCCTGCCCAAAAGGGAAGTCCAAGAACCAAGAGCCCCCTCAAAAGCCTTTGAATCAGCTTAAATACCTTCTCGATCTTGGCCCAGGTGAGATTACTAGGCATTCTGGGGAAGTGAAGCAAAGGCTCATGGGGATTGTAGTCCTGTATTCGAGTCTATTTTTTACAGTCTACTATTTGTTATGTTATTCATAATTTGTGGATATACTTTTCTGATTTTTAACTAATACAAAATGATTTTATGCTTACTACTTTCTAATATAGTTTTAGATTTAGAAAGCTAGATAATTTATTTTCATTATTTCTCTTGCTATTCTAGAGCTTTTGCACCTCCATATAAGTGTTGTTATTATTTTATCTTGCGCTGTATAGTATCCTTGTGTTAATTTAATTAGCATAAAATCAAATCAATAAATTAAATTTAGTGCTAGTATAATTTTAATCACATTGGCATAACTGAACCGAGCAATGAAAATTCTTCCAGGTATTTTAAGTATTTTTTTTTTAATTTGTTGAGGGGCATTTTGTAAATGAATTTATACACATACTCACTATGCTTTGGCAGATTGACCTCCACTTAGTTTATGTATTTTCTAATCATTTTGAATGGGATTCCCCTCCCTCTTTTTGTTTTTATAGAGAAATGCTATTGATTTTTGTGGGTTCTCTTTGTAGCCTGCAACTGTGTTGAAACTATTTATTGTCTCAATTAATTTCTTTGTTGATTTCCCTAGCCATCTCCATGTAAACCTTTATGTCAATAACTGATAGAGATATTTTTTTCTTTTTTTTTTGGCCTGTATTTCTTTATGCCTTTAGTTTATTTCTCTTATTGCTATTGCTCTCATTATTTAAGTATATCAAATAATAGCAGGGAGCCCAGGCATCTTTGCTTTAGCTTTGGGAAAGCTCCTAGTCCATCCCCATCCCATATTATTCTTGCTTTTGGTTTTAGATAGCTGCTTTTCATCATATTAAAAAAGGGTTCTTTATGCTACATCAAATCAGTTTTTATGAATATATTATTCTATAATTCACTTTCTTTGTTTAGTCATCCTCCGGTTTAGGTTTTATGTTTTGTTTTGTTTTTTTTTTCCTCAGAAAAGGAGTCTGGCAGAGTGTGTACTTGTTTAACTTTTTAAAAATTTTATTTCGTCAATTTATGATATTATTCCTTGTTTACAAGCATCATATTCTTTCCCTCCCTCCCCTCTCCCCACCCCTTCCCATAGCCAGTGCAAATTCCACTGGGTTTTACATGTGTCCTTGATCAGAACCTATTTCCATGTTGTTGATGTTTGCACTAAGATGATCATTTAGAATCTACATCCCCAGCCATATCCCCCTCCGCCCATGTAATCAAGCAGTTGTTTTTCTTCAGTGTTTCTGCTCCCACAGTTTTTCCTCTGGATTTGGATAGTGTTCTTTCTCATAGATCTCTCTGAGTTGTTCAGGATCACTGTCTTGCTTAATTTTTGAGAATAATTCATGTACTATTGGCAGTAATTATATTTTAAAAGTTTGATAGAATTCTCCTGTATTAGAAACAGGGTTAAAATTTATAGTCTATTCAAAGAACTCCATTCTACATTTCTAAATCATCCATTTTTTATCTAATTTAAATATTTTTTGATATTGTTAGTTTTATAATTTTAAAAATATATATTCTCTTCCTCTCTACTTTGTTTGTGTAAGTTTTAGGGTAATCATTTTTCTTCTGAGGCTTACTGTGGATATGTCCCACAGTATTTTTGGAATGTTCTCTTATCATTTTCAACATTTATATAGTAAGTAATAATTTCTAATGATAATCCTAATTTATTCTGTTTTTATAAAAATATCATGTGGCTCTGAGAAATATGTATATTCTTCAATGACCTCATTTGGAAGGCACCATGTAAATCTTAGTTCTAATTTTGACAACACTTTATTAAATTCTAAATATTTTTCTTTCTCTCTCTGTTAGAATTAATAGAAACTAGAATAGAAGCTAGAAATAGAATGGAATATGGCTCTACAAGAGGAACATTAAAGTCTCCTGCTATTGGTTGTGTTACTTTTTATTTTATTTTTTTAATTTGGCCAAGTTTTCCCATATGAATTTAGATGTTATGCTCTTTCAAGCATACTATTGACAGTAATTTGTTATTTCTTTTCTTTGGGTGTGATATGGTTTCCTTATTAAATCTGTTTATATAATTACTTTTTTGTTTGATCGAACAATTGCAACTTCTCTTTTTTTGGACTCATTTATTCATATTCAATTTTGTTTCAGCTTTTCATTTTAATTCCATTTATGTCTTTGCTTTTTAAATGTGTTTCATGTAAGCAGTAGATCAGGGGGTTTTACTTTCTTATCCAGTCTTCCATTCTTTTATTTCATTGGATTACTTAATTCACATTTAATGTTATGAGAGTTAGGTTTATATTTTCTACCATTTGTTTTGCTAGGTTTTTTTCAATTTTGTTGTTGTTGTTCCTTTTAAAATAGTGCTTTTGTGGGTAGCTGGGTGTCTCAGTGGGTTAAGAGCCAGGCCTAGAGATGGGAGGTCACAGGTTCAAATCTGGCCTCAGACAATTCCTAGCTGTGTGACCCTGAGCAAGTCACTTAACCCCTACTGTCTAGCCCTTACCACTCTTCTACCTTAGAACCATTACACAGTATTGACTCTAAAATGGAAGATAAAGGTTGTTTTTTTTTTAATAGTAGTTTTATCTCTAAGATTCATTTTGTTTAATTTAAGACAATCCTATTTCTATAAGCTTTTCCCTAGAGTCCTCAACAATGGATTCCTATTGCTAGCAAATAAAGTGATAGATTGAGAAAGTAGTATTATGTCTGTTAATTATATAAATTGTACATCTCTACCATAGTGTTTCAGAAAACCTGAAACACCTTTATCACACTTTACTGAAAAAAAAGAGTTAAATGATTCACTATCCAATAAGATATATGACTGTCTCTTTTGCCTAGATCTATAAAATAACTGTTTTTTCATTAAGATAGCCTGGATATCTGGAATATGATTTATAGTTGTTACTGGATAAATGGAGATTTTGGTTAATATTTTTCCCATCTATCTGCATGAAAACACGATGGATTTCAGTTTGTGAGATAAAGCATTTTCTTACATTCTATGATGCCCTATACTACCTGAACATTATTTCATCAAGATTTATGCAGAAAGTGAAACCTTTCTAGAACTTAAGCACTTTTATCTTCTAGATGACAATTCAGCAAAAATGTTTACAGCTTTTTTAGGAGTAACCATTTATTTAACTTGTAGCTAATTCCTAGCATGAATTTTTAATCTGAATTATATAAGAATAAAAACTGGTGAGATAAAGGCTTTTGAAAAACAGGTAGAATAAAAGAATTTACCAATAAAGTAAGAAGCATTTACAGATTTTAAGATTTGAAGCTTTTAAAAAAGGTATTTATTCTTTAAAGGTAGTTTAATCAAACTGTCATATGACAATGAGTTTCTAAGAAAAGGTGAACATTTTCTAGGATGTTTGAGTTGGTATGACAATTTTTCCTTTTAAACTAAGATTCTTTTGGTATTTTAGATTTAAGCTAGAGTTGTAGGGTTAAGTAAAGCAAGTTAGTAAAAGGACAGAAACAATTTTGACTCATTTGAAAATATCTGTGTATGAAATGAGTATCTATGTCATAATGAGACATCGACTTCTGATTTCATTAAAAAATCTTGTTCCAAGTTAATATTCAAAATGAATTGCTATCAGTTCACATTATTTATAAGGCAGAAACTTGGTCATTATATTTTATTTAATTCATTAAGTAAATGTTAATTATTTTTAGGAAAAAATGTAGTTTTTCTGTGACCATTTTTCTTCTGAGCCTGGATACATTGATTTTATTTACCCAAGAGTTTTTCCCTTCAATTTTTATACAATTCAGATTTTTTTGTCTTTCACAATATACTATGGATTTATTGATGCTTCTATTTTTTAGCCTTTGCCTGAAAGCTCAGCCCTTCTTTACTCTAAAATAGAAGGGAAGATGATGGAGGAAATTAATGAAGTAATAACAGCAGAACTACTCAACTGAATCATTTTCAGGCCTAGTAACATGTTTGGAAAGAGACAGTATAGTAGACAGGCGAAATGACTCAGCCTGGGCAAAAGGTGAAGCTCCCTCCTCCTTTGTCCCCTGTTATCTCCCTTGTGCTTGCCTCTTCAACTAAACAGAGGCTCCCCTGAGAACCCAAGTTCCTAGAGCTAAGCCCTGTGCTGCTGCTGCTGCCTCTGTTCCATTTTGAGTAAGACAATGGGCAAAGCTGTCCCTGTGCTTGTTTTATAGTTTTGCTCATCCAAAAAAGGGTAAAGAGTAAGGAAATATAGACCAATGATTCCTAAACCAAACCTAGGCTATGAGTAAGCAATTTTACATGGTGTGGTTATTAGATAGCCAAGAAAGTCCCTCAGGCAAATTTTTCTTCCATTTTCTTCTCCCTTTCTGCTGCTTAAAAAGCCCTCTTTGAGCACCTTGGAATATTTCGGAGGATTAGAATTAGAAAGAGTGACTCCATGGATAGATAGTGTAATAAATAAGGGACTATATTGATTGGTAATTGATAACTATCAGATCAGGCAGTTATCTTTTTTCTTCGGTCTTTCCCTCCTCCCTCTATACCTCCCTTCCTCCCTTTTCTCCCTTCACCTCCTTCTTGCCTCCCCCCATTTTGTGATTCTCCTTCTGATTTCTTTAAATCAACTCATGGTTGAGTTTATAATGTTTCAAATGAAATACTTTCTCTTCTTTATCTTAAGTAAGGGGTTTATTTGGGGAAGACGGGAAGGGGAGATAAGAGGGTTGGGGATTTCCCCAATACTACACTGACTCTTAGGTTGGAGGATGTTGGATTATAGTTCAATTGAGAGAAATGGCTGATAGGTCTGAAAGTTCAGTCTCTATCACAACAGAGCAACTCAGAGAGAGATATCTGGAATTTTGTCCTTCTTTCTTCAGTCTTCCCAATTCAGAGAGAGGAAACCTCCTTCTTCCTTCTTTCAAGGCAACCAGGTTCAGCCTACAATTGGTCTGGCTTCCAACTGCCTTTCTTGGCAACATTCCCAAAAAGAACATTCCTTTGACTAACAGGTCATCAGGCTCCACTGCTTCTGTCCTTTTGCATGCTTTCTCAATTTCTCTCTTCCACAATATCAAGGTGGGAAGCTACCTCTGTTAGAGCACAGAGATTGGAAGGCCCAAGTTTGCAAATTTATCTTTTTTAGCTGAGCTTTTAGCTGAGCAAGGAACTCCTCTCTGTCACATTTCTGTCTCAGTTCCCCATCAATTTGAAATCCACTAGATATGGAAGCTTTTCCCCCTATGCTTCCTCTGGTATTTCCTACCTCTTACACTTTCTCTAGGTTCCCAGGGCTCTCCTAAATAAAAATTTTTAGTATTTGAAATCCTGTGATAGCATTACTTCTTACTCTTTCTCTTCCTTTATGAACTGACTGAATGCTTTTATAGAATTTTTGACATTCAGATGGATAATCACTGCTGCATCTTCACTTAAAATAATATTTTGTTCATATGTCTGATTATTAACTATGTTTTTATGTATAGTTATAAAATAGAGAACCTTTTTTTTTAATGGTGTGTCTTTATTCATATCATTTATCCATATGGTATTCATTGTAGTTAATGGCATGAGGTACTTTTCTAAACTTTTCATTACACTACTTTTCCAATTTTCCCAACAATGCTTACATAATAAAGTATTCCTTGTTATATAAAATAGAAAAATGGTTTGTGTAATAATTCCTAGGTCTTTCTCAGCTGCTGATCATCTTTCCCATTTTTAATCTAGTATCAGGTAGTTTTGATAATTCACTTTCTCATATTTTCAGATCTAATAATACTAAAATATTTTCTTTTTAACCCCTCCATTATTTCCCTTTATTTTCTTGACCTTTTATTCATTAAAATTATTTTGTTTTATCCTGTAAGATATTCCTTTGGTAATTTGATTAATACAGAGTTAAGTTTGTATAGTAATTTGTGTAGTACCTTCATTTTTACTCAATTGATGTCCAGTTATGTGCATTTAATAGCTCTATTTAAAAAAAATCTGTTTAAAATTGTTTCTGGAAGAGATTTTAGGGGTGTCAAACCCAAGCCCCTAAGAACTTTGAACTGCAGCACTCAAGTGAATTTGAATAAGATTAAAATGTAATTGGGAAATATTGTTAACAAAATAAGTTAGATAATTTGATTTGTGGTTTTCTAAGTAAATATACTGCTAGTTTCTGTTTGAATTTTATATCACTGAATTAATGAATCTTAGATAAGGTTAAATGATCAACTCAGAGTTGTATAATTAGTAAGTACCAAATTATGATTTAAACTGGCATCCTCCTGAGTTCAAGTTTAGTACTATTGGACTAGGTCATGCTGAGTCTCAAAGACTGGCTTATCTTCATAACAAAGCTAATGAAAAATATTGGTGAAAATGCAATAACAAAAATAATTGTTGGGCTTCTGGGTAGCTCAGTAGATTAAGAGCCACATATAGAGATGGGAGGTCTTAGGTTCAAATCTGGCCTCAGACACTTAGCAGCTGTGTGACCCTGGTCAAGTCACTTAACCTCCACTGCCAAGCCCTTACCATTCTTTTGGTAAGTATTGGTTCCAAGATGGAAGGTAAGGGTTTAAAAAAAATAATTGCAACTCAGATTTTCTCATAGTAGGCACTTAATAATGTTTACTGATTGACTCATAAGGAGGGAGCCAGGTTTAGAAAAGAATTGGAAAGAATAAAGGAGAAATATTTTACAAACACCCCAATAAAATTAACACAACAGGGTAATAAATAATAATATATGATTAAAATTACCTTAAAATTTCTTGTCACCTAAACATTATAATTCATTAACTTTAAATAGTTGTAATTGGAAAGGGGCTGGGGTCACTTAGGAAAAGGCAGTCTATATAAGAGAGCACATCAAACTGGAATGGTTGGTATGGGAATAATTAAATGTAAGCTTTATTTTTCACCACTCTCAGCTAAGTTTAAAGGCTGCTCTATCGAGATCTTTTCACTAGTACCTTTACCATTTACCTCTCTGAGTCCTTTGGGGAAGGATATTGTTTCATGGTCTCTACCAGGCACCTGCCTCATTTCCTCTCTTTTCCTGCCTTTCTAGCTTTCCATCTATACAATTCTAACTAACAATCTAAGCAGTCCATAGTTCTACTCTCTAGGGATATTGATAAGCTTCTTGAATTCTTTCCTCAATGATTTACAAACTCCTACCATATCAGTACCCTCTCTCAACTTGGCCCTTCTGATACCCACTGTACTACTATCCATCCTTCCTACTGGACTTTCTGAAATGCTGTTCCAGAGGTAACAAATCTTTTTTTCCTTTCATTCTCCTATCTTCTTGTGTTCACCAAAACCTGACTCCTTCCTTATGAGTTTATTATTTATTAATATAATATAATAAATATTTATTAAGTGCCTACTATATACGAGGCATTGTGTTCAGTGCTGGGGAGGAAAAAAAAAGTATAGTCTTTGCCCTCAATGAGCTTACAGTTTAATAGAGGAATATACACAAAGAAGCTGTAGAATACAGCCTATGGATATGGGTTGGGGTGGGGAGGGGTTGCTGATGACTGTGAAGTCTAAACCAAACAAAGCAGCCTGTAGGAAATTAAGGTTGCTGAAAAATTCTTCTCCCCCCCTCCCCAAATATTTTATTTAATTAATTAATTTTGAATATTCATGTTCTTTACCTTTTCTCCTCCCTCCTACATCTGGGAACTGACAAGCAATTCTGCTGGGTTTTACATGTATCATTGTTCAAAACCCATTTTCATATTTTTCATATTTTCAATAGAGTGATCATTTAAAGTCAGTATCCCCAGTCATATCCTCATAGAAACCATTGATCAATCATATGTTTTTCTTCTGTGTTTCTACTCCCACAATTCTTTCTCTGGATATGGATAGTGTTCTTTCTCATAAGTCCTTCAGAATTGTTCTGAAGTCCATTATATTCAATTGGACCACAATTTATATCAATCTCTGTGTACACTCCTTTTCCTGCTCCTTTCACTCTGCATCAGTTCTTGGACATCTTTTCAGTTCACATGGAATTCCTCTAGTTCGTTATTCCTTTCTTGCTGAAAAATTCTGAGCATTTTATAAAGGGAAACTTTGGGAAGAGTTTCTTGCTTCCCCCGCCAACCAGAGCAGAGAGACAATTGAGAGTGTTGAAGAGGTGATGAGAATCAAAACTGAATAAATCTCCATGATGTTGAGATTTCAGGTGATGAGCATTTCTTGAAGGAAGCCACGAGGGGCTTGTGGGAAATGAAGTTAGGACTTTGCTTCCTTGGTATTTCTTTCCAGTGCCAGCTGCACTTTCACTCAGACCCTGTCGACGCTAGTGGAAGTTTTGGAATATTCTGCTTTCCATCGCTGCTTCTTGGCTCTCCCTCAAATACAATCATTTATCAACTTTTTCTCTGTTCAAGTTCATACAATCTCTATTTGCCACCTAATCAAGATTCTAATAGCTGTTATCTATCAATTCTAGGACACTCTTCTTGAGATTTCAGGGCCTATCTCAATCTTTCTCCTTTTCAACACTTGACCTCATATTCAAGGAACTTCATTATACTTATTGATACTACATCAATAACTTCTCAATTCCTCAACTTACTCATTTCTTAAGACTTACTCATCCACTTAACCTTAGTTATACACAAAGATGGTCATAACCCTGATCATGCCATCAATTCACTAATGTTCCACTTCTATGTTCATAAATTCTGAAATTCCTTTTTCTGATTATAAGCCTTTGTCATCCCATGTCTCATTTTGCTTTATGTTCCCCTACTTTGTTCTTTGGTCCTCACTATGACATCCAATTCTTTGATCCCTACATTTTTTCCCAGGTCATCTTCCCTGAACTGGCTATAGTTTTCTCCCATTCCCATATTGATCTCTTAATGAACCAGTTCAACTCTACACTTTCCTCTTTTCTGAAATCCCTTGGTCCATTGATCTCTTGCCAGTCTTGCCTCTTCAAGTCTATGTTTTAGATTTTTCTTGTAATACACAGCCTTCACTGCTACTTCTGATATCACCTCGCTGAAGAATATCCCCAAAATCAACTGACTCTCCATTAAGAATTTGTGTTGCATAATTTCAATTGTGGATTCCCTTGGAAGCAATTCTTTGATTCTCCAATTGATGTGTAAAATAATCCCATTCACCACAGCATTTTTCTGAAAACTTTTCATCTCTTCTCAGCCCTCCCACTTACTCCCCTTCTCTCACCCTCTCAGATTCTTGCCTCCATACTTTACTGACAAAAAAAATGGAGTCCATTTTTCCTGCCTCCTTTTCTGATATCATTCATATACCTTCTGCCATTCTTTCTCCTTTTACTCCTGTATTACATGAAAGAGTGACAGTTTTCATTGGAAGGCTAACCTCTTTACATGCATAAGTGGCCCCATTCCAACCCAATTCTCCACCAGACTGTCCCTCCAGTCATCCCTACTTTTTCATTAATACTCGGCCATTGTCTATTGAGTACTTCCCTGATGCCTACAAATATGCCCATGTTGTCCCCCTCTTCAATTGATCTATCCATCCTCTCTTGCTGTTATTTCATCTTTCCTCTTTTATGTGTGTGTCTAAATAACTTCAGGAGGCTATATACAATAGGTGGTTCAATTTGCCTTTTAAATAATGACTCTTCTCCTCTCACTCTTTTTAAAAATCTGTGCAGTCTGCCTTCTGACCCATATATTCATCTAAAGCTGTTCTCTCCAAAGTTGCCAATGATCTTTTAATCACTGACTATAATGATCTTTTCTCTGTCTTCTTCCTTCAAATTTCTGTAGCCTTTGACACTATAAGGAATTCTCTTCTCAATTTTTCGGACACTCTTCTTTCCTGATTCTTTTCCTACTTTTTATGTTGTTTCCTTTGTGGCATCTTTAGTTAGTCACATCTAGTAAGAGTGGAGGTTCCTCTGTCCTGGGCTCTCTTCCCCCTCTATATAATTTCACTTCATTATCTCATCAGTTCTCTTGGATTCAATTATTGTCTCTATGCAGTTTATTCTCATCTCTCTTCAGTTACCTCAGATCTTTAGTCTTTAATCTCCAACTGCCTCTTGGGTGTCTTGAACTGTTTGTCGCATGGACATCCTAAAGTCAACATGTCCAAAATGAAACTCAATATCTTTCCTCCCCAGGTCCATGTCTCTTCTTGATTTCTTTGTTACTACTGAGGGTATCACTATCCTCCCAGGTGCTGAGGCTCAATCTCTAGGTGTCATCCTGACTTTCCCCCCTTTCATTGCTCCCTTCTCCAATGTCACCAAAATCTCTTATTTCTGCCTTCTTAATAACTCTCCTATACTTCCCTTACTCTCTTCTGGTGATGGTACTACCCTGGACCTCATCACCTCATGTCTCAAGTCTATCTTTCTCTCTTGCCCATTTCCTACTCAGCTGTCAGAACAATTTTCCTAAAGTGCATATTTTACTATATTACCCTTTCCCACACTTTCTCCATCTCTGGGTCCCATTCAGTAAAATCCAGCCACTCTCCATTACTTTGAGGATCAAATATAATACCTTATGTTTGTCCTTTAAAGCCTTTTATAATCTGTCCCAATACTACCATTCTACTTACTACATACATATCTTACTCCCCACTACTCTGTTCCTAATTCTCTGGATTGCAAAATCATGACTTTACTGCTGTCATCCTGAAATTTTTCTCATTCCCTGGGGCCTCTTCTCTTTTGAATATTCTCCCATCCTTGCAGCCTTCTGATGGGATAGCCTTCCTCAAGGCCCTTTTCCTTCCTCTCATCAGTGAGTTCCTTTTTGCAGTTCAGTTTAGTATACTAGGGAAAGATTTTATCTCTTTTTTTACAGCTTGTTTTTTAGGTTAGTTATATTCTTTAGGAAGAGGACTTTTAGAAGTATCATTGGATGTTAAAACGATAAAGAGCCTGAGGGACCATATAACCAGTTCCCACTCAGTTTGTCAAGGAAGCTTTTGTAATCTACAGGGCCTTGCAAAGAGGTAAATAGTTAGAGACAATTAAAACTAGAATAGGAACTTGCTATTAGTGCAGAATTTTTCCCACTTTCACAGTCTTATTATTTATATAGTATTGAAATATGTGAACATTCCTAAATGTCACTACTAATATTGATTAGAATAATAGAATTTTTGAGCTAGAAGAAACTTCAAGAATCATTTAAATCAGTACTTAAAATCAGAATCTTCTCTTCAACAATTACTTGGCTAGTTTTTGTTTGAACTCACATAATAAAACTATCCTTTTAATCACGTTTCATAGAATAATAGTTTCCATTTACATTTTTGTACTATAATTTATTCTGCTGCTTACTCATTGATAGCACCCCCTTAAATTCCATTTCTTTATTGCCACCAAAAAGGGCTTCTACAAACATTTTACATATATAGAAACTTTGTTATTATTTTTTGTTCTCTTTGGGATATTGGCAAACAAGTGGTATAGCTCGGTCAGAGGACATGTAATCTTTTGTAATTATGGGGTATTATTACAAATCTTTTTCCAGAATAGCTATTATTCTCAGTTCCACTAACATTCTGTTAATTTGCTTGTTTTCTAGTAACCTCCCCAATATTTGTCATTTCCTTTACTTTTTGTCATCTTTGTCAATATGATGGGCATCAGGTGGAACCTCAGAGTTGCTTTCATTTGTATTTGTCTAATTATTATTGATTTGGAGTGTATTTTTCCTCATATAACTTGATAGCTTGGATTTCTTCTTTGAAAAGTACATGTCCATATCTTTTGACTATCATTTGCAGATCTAACTCTTAGTCTCGTATATCTAAATTTAGTAAGATCAAGAGGCGTTTTTTTTTTTTTAAAGCTTGCTCTCTTCTAGGCACTGAATGCCTTTATTGGATATGAAAGCCTTATTTAAAACAAAAACTTGATGCAGAGATTTTTCTCCCTAGTCAATGGTTTCCTAATTTAACTTCATTAGATTTGTTCATTTAAGCCTTTTTTTTTATTTTATATCATCAAAATAGTCCATTTTCTGTGAACTTTTTATTTATCTTTTTTTTTTGAGGAAGTTATCAATATCCTTATATCCTCCCATCCCCCTTAATCCCCCCCCATCTACAGATTTGAAAGATTTTTTCTTTGTTTCTATAATTTTCTTATAATGTTACATTATAAGTGTAAGTCATGTATACATTTGGAGTTTACTTTGGTATTTATATGAGATATTGATCTAAGATTAATTTGTGCTAGACTGATGAATATTTTCCTAGGAATTTTTGACAAATAAGTAATGTCTTAACTCAGTAAAGTCTTTGGGTTTAACACACATTAAGCTCATATTAGACTACTGTGCGAGTTTGCTTCTGTATTTTGTGTACTGAATTTATTTCACCAATAAGCCTCTTTTTAAGCCAGTATCAACTTGTTTTAATGATCACTGTGTTATAGTTAAAATCCAGTTTTGATAGATTCCCATCCTAGTTCTTTTTTATTTTTGCACTTAACATTCTTGCCCTTTTCTTCTTCCTTATGAATATCTTCATTATATTTTTCTAGTTCTATAAAATAATCCTTTAGTAGTCAATTGTTATGACTAAGTAAATTAATTTAGGATAATCTTAATTTTTATTCTGTCAATTTAACTTTAAACAATTTATATTTTTCAAATTATTTAGCTGTAGTTCTGCATGAATTTTATAGAATTTAAAGCATTAGATTTACATAGTTCCTGGATACATCAGTAGACAACCAAATATTTTATTTTATTTTATTTTATTTATTTATTTTTATTTTTTAAAACTCTTACCGTCTGTCTTGGAATCAATACTGCGTATTGGTTCCAAGGCAGAAGAGTAGTAAGGGCTAGGCAATGTGGGTTAAGTGACTTGCCCTGGGTCACACAGCTGGGAAGTATCTGAGGTCAGATTTGAACCTAGGACTTCCCTTCCATAGGCCTGGCTCTCAATCCACTGAGGTACCCAGCTGCCCCCGACAACCAGATATTTTATAACATCTATAGGTGTTTTGAATGGAATTTCTCTTCCTACGACTAGTTTTCATGGTGGGTTTTGTTGGTAATATTTAGGAATGCTGATGAGTTATGTCAATGTAATGTATCTTCTACAACATTTTTGCACTCCAGTTAACTTTTTAGTTATTCTCTAGGGTTTTCTAAGTCATCATTGTTTGCAAAACTCATAATTGTGTTTACTCTTTGCCCATTTTTAAAACCCCTTGATTTCTCTCTACTGATGACAATGTATGTCTTTGTTTTACTCTTGTTCTTTTTTGGAATGGCTGCAAATCTCCATTATTTCATTTACTTTATTAGTTAACCTTTTTTTTTTAAGGCATCCACTGATTCCTTAAAAATGAATTAAATTAATTTTGACTATTTTCCCATGGTTACATGATTGATATTTTTCCCACCCCTTCTCCCTCCCCTTTCCTGTAGTCAACAAGCAATTCAACTAGGTTTTACATGTATCATTGGTCAAGATCTGTTTCCATATTATTACTATATGGAATAGAGTGATCATTTAGAGTCTACATCCCCAATCATATCCCTATTAACCCAACTCTGATCAGGCAGTTGTTTTTCTTTTGTGTTTCTACTCCCACAGTTCTTTCTCTGGATGTGAATAGTGTTCTTTCTCACAAGTCCCTCAGAATTGTCCTGTATCATTGCATTGCTGCTAGTAGAGAAGTCCATTATGTTTGATTGTGCCATAGTGTATCAGTCTCTGTGTACAATGTTCTCCTGGTTCTGCTTCCTCTCACTCTGCATCAATTCCTGGAGGTCATTTCAGTTCACAACCATCCACTGATTTTAAAGGCATAGTATTAGTATTTTGTTCTACAGTATTACAATATTTAACAGAACATGATCAGTGATGACTAAAATTTCTGGGGAGCCCATGTAACACCTCTACCTTTTGGAATTAGCCCAGAATGATAGTAGTAAGTGTTAAATGATAAGCAAGATTTAATTATTAGTTATTGCCATTTGTCTCTGAGATGAGAAAGTAGTTAGGGTGTAGTGGCACATCCCTTACTTTTAGGGGAGGCTGAAGTGGATGCTTCATGATCTTGGGAGAAGAATAAAGCCCATTGAGAAAAGGGAGGGAAAGTGTATGAAGGGAAGGAAAGAGGGAGGATGAGAAATTGAATGTGTAGGTCCTTTGTGGTAAATAAAAAACATGCTGAAGTGGAAAAAGGTCCAGACTTAAGAATCAGGACTTAGTATCTTGTTTCATTTCAGCTACTAACTGGGCAAATCATTAATTTCATCTGTGAAATTGGAAGTTTGGATGAAATTATTTCTAAGGTGTATATTCTAGAGTTATGACTTTGAAATAACAAATTTGCTTTTGAAAAGATTTATATGTAATATAGTAAGACAGATGTGTTTGGAAAAAATCACTTGCAAGTCATATTGCCTTGTGTGATACATTGATTGAGAATATTGAAAAAACTAACCTTTATTCACAAGTAATTGTATCACTCCTTTTAATTCATTAATTAAGTATTTTTAATTTAATGTTTTACTGGGTGTTTAGTATTTTTTTTATTTTTTTGCAGTATATAATTAAAGTCACATTATCATGAGAATTTTTCATGTGAGAGCCATGAACATTCCTTGATATATTTGTCTCTTTCTATAAAATGTTGTTATTTAGTATTTTGAAATACTTTATGTTTCTCATATTCTGAAGATAAATTCAAAAATGATATTTTGTTGACTATATTTGGATTGCTCTTTTTATAAAAATTAAGAGGAGTTATCAAATAATTAGTAAAAGATGTGATAATTTATTCAGTTTTTAATCAATAGAATAAAATTATTTGCACATATTACTCTAATTTCTTTTGAATTAGTCTTAACTCTTCATACATATGCCAGTGTCTATTGTCACTTAATTTTGGTATAATTTTACTATAGTTGCTTAACATCACCAATAATTTAATTGTTATCTAGAAGAATAACATTTAATTTGATCAAAAGTACAGCAGGATGGATGAGTGACAAATTAATAATTTACCATCTTTTCATAATACTGTAGCATGAAATATTGGAAAGATTGATGGCAGAAAAGGTTAACAAATTTCAGCAGCTTTCATTAGCTTTACATTGTCATATGTTTGTGGTGCTGACTGAAATAAGCTTTGTAGGGGATCCAGTCTAGGGAACTAATTACTTGTGCCGATTGCTATACTGATGAATAGACTCATTGTAGCTTTCCCCTCAAGATGAGCAGCAGTGTGTGATTCACGACCGCATCCTGGCTGATATTTGATAATAATTTTAACAGATAAATGTAGGAAGGCAGAATGATGAAGTGCCTATTCTGGCTCTGTGACTACCAATGGCATCCACATAGCCAGCTGTGTTCTGCCTTTTTAAAACATCACTAATGGGAAATTCTAAGTTAGTAATTGAGCTAAAAATAAATGTCTTTCCCTTTTTGATACACATATAACTATAAGGTATTTTCAATTAGTCTTTAAAGAAATATTTTTAGTTTTTATTTTGAACAGAATAATTGACCATATAATATATAAATAAGATTCTCTAGGAAAGCAATTATATACAGATAAGCTTTATACATATATGTTTGTCTATGTACATATATACATACATGGATATGTGTGTTTGTATATATACCTGATACATTTTAATGAGAAAAATATATCCTATTAGCATTTCCTTCCCTGCTTGTACCATATTCTTTCTCTTTATAATAATCATCAAAATCAACAAAGGACATATTTGATATCCATGTTTTCCCTATCTGTATTCTCAAAAAAGAGGTACTGAAAATATTGTAGACTTATTGCTTTTTAAAATGCCTATTGATAAAATTACATAGTTTATTGCATCTTCTCTTCTTGAACTGAATTTGAATGACTTAATTCATAAAATTACAGCTCTACAGACCCTGCTTTATTTTTAAATTTATTCTTTGAAATGTAGTGAATATCAATATCATTTTTAGCATTTTGATTTGTAAATTGGTCAAGGATACTAATTTGTCACAACCAACAGGCACATAGTTTTATTAGCTCATGAAATACAAGTGAGGTTTTATTTTGTATTTATCATTCTAGCCGAATTTTCAATTATGGAGAAATTTTTTAATTTTACTATTGAAATTCACAGGTCTTCAAGCTTTATAATGTTTTCTTTTTGGTAAAGAATTATACCACAGGTGTCCCCTCCATTCTGCCTTGCATAATAGGAATTTTAATTTAAATGTTTTTCTAGCAAGATGTTTTTCAGTGTTCCAAAATGTATCTATAGAAAACGCTTTATATATTTGAAGAAAACATAATGGAAGATAAATTTAGCATAATCTTTAAAAAGCAAATTTCAAGAAGTATGTTTTCAATATAACAATTATTGTACATCATATAGCATGTAGTTTTTAATTAAATATAAAAACATAGTACATGAAAGAGAAATCCAATCTGATTTGCTTGAAAATAGATTGCTATTTCACTTTCCTGCAATGGTTTATTTAAAAACAGTAAATGGAAAAGAAATGCATTTTCTTGTGTTGTTCTAAGCCTCAGGGGCTAAATGTAATGAATATTTTAAGAGATTATTTTAATTAAATTCCTGCACATCTAAACAGAGCAATATTTTATTATCACATACATAACCATGTAACCAAGGTATTCATTAAAGTTAACACTTTCTGGACCAAGCATTCATAGAATGATTTACTGACCTTGTGCAAAAAGGCACAAATTAGGAAGAAAAATGAAGGGGGACAGACTTTGATTAATATAGGTAATGTTATACCATATTTATAATAGCCTTTTCCCTATTCTGGTTTATAAATGCAGTCACTGAGAAAGGTGCCCTGCTGAGGCTGAAATGAGGCTGAAATCGGAGCACATGCCACTAGAGTGTGGGGAAACTGATCACACTGTCAGCAATTCATTTCAAAATGATGTATTTAGTGCTCATTTCACCTTCCAAGAAAAAAGGGAAAGGAGTTCCTTAGCCTGGAAGGTGATATTGTTATTTTCAAGGACATACCTAAGCAAAAGATTGCAGCAAGGGGGGGGGGGGGGGGTGTTTAACAGGGACTGGATGGGGAGAAGGGAAAAAGGCAGAGCAAACAAGGAGAGCTTTATGCAGAAATTCAGTGCTACCACGCTGTTTGATAATTGCTAACATATGTGGCTTCTCTGTTTCATTGTAGTCGTCCTCGTGAGTTCTGGCGCCTTGACTACTGGGAAGATGACTTGCGGCGCCGGCGACGATTTGTGCGTAACCCTCTTGGATCGACACATCCTGAAGCGACACTAAAAACAGCCGTGGAACATGGTCAGTGTAAAAACTGCTTCTTGCCCATAGCAGCAGGTACAGTACGTGGTAATGAAGAACAGAGCTTCATTACTGCAAGGCCTTATAAAACAGTTCAGCACTACATTTCAGAGTTATTTTACCCACAAATAAAACAAGTAGTTACTTTTTCATAGACAGGATAGTGTCTGTAACCTTGTGGTGTTAAGCGTATGCACACAATATATTACACATGCAACATTTTTATAACAGACCTTATGTCTCTAGAGTTGGAAGCTAAAATTTTTTTAATGACACATTTGAATTCATTGCCTTCATCAAGTAAAAGACCACTAATTAATTTAATTGCTTTAATATAAAAAAGAAAACATTTCTAAAATCTAATATGTTTGGAGGTACTCCTGGCCACATGATTTTTCCTCAACTGCTGAATTTTAACTTGAAATTCCTGTGAAGGGTGGAGGAATGGTAATAAATGTCCAAGTGCCCTGGCCTAGGGTAGTCTCTAAGCCTTGATTTGTAGATGGTAATGATAGATGACTAGTGGAAAAAGAGAATAGATATTATTTTCCTATGTGCCTGTTCTGCATCATCTTGTTATCAGAGCTCAACAAAACATTTTCCCCCTTTTTGTTGTAATGAATATCATGCATATCATAGATTCTTGTTCAGGAGCAGTTTTTGGAAGCTGTCTGATAAGATAATGGGAATGAATGAGTAGAACTACTAATTATTCCTTTGGGTTTAACCATTTCTTTAACTTGATCATGCACTTAAACTTCCTATTTTATATTTAGGAAAGTTATTTAAGATACATAGTTAAGGAAAATATAAAATTTACCCATACTTACCCTCATTTTATTTTGATTATTGACAAAACTGATTACATACCTTAATATTTTTAAATACTAGGAATATTTTTATTTAATATTTTAATGCTTTCCATTTAAAATTCCAAAGATTGTATTTACATTGATATGGTCAAAGTGCAAAATATGAAGGAAATGCTAATTTAAGGCAATTAAGAATATCATTGAGATCTAGCTGAAAAGAATATAATGTTGGGTTTGGCCTCAGCCAGGCAGCTTAACCTCTTGCACTCAGCCTTAAAGAGCCATTTCTGGAAGAAAATGTCTACAATATGTCATCAGATATAACACCAAATGTGACATCAGTCCCTTAAAATAAATGGCCATACAGAGAATAGTCAATAACAAAGTGATCTAAAAGCAATGAGTCCCAGAGCCCTACACCTTCAACTGAAGGAGGAGGGGAAGGAGAAACAAAATGTAGAATTAATTAGGCCACTTCTACTTTGTAGGAGTGTATGGTGGTACTATGAATTTTAGGGTAAAATTTATTTCTTGGTTAATGATCCTTACATTGAAAAGATCTGCTCTTTTAAGGGATTTTTTCCATTTCAGAAAGAAAGGACTTAATACTTTTTGATGAACAGTTTTTTTGACAATTTAAGAATTTTTTGGACATTTTTTTCATTTACTAAAGTTTTTTCATTTTTTACTTAAGATAAGCCATGTGTTTTCACAAAATTTCTCCATTGCATAATTGAGGTTAAAGTTTATTTTCTAACCTCATTCACAAGTGAACAGAATAATATGGTTTTTATTCACTGAAATTAAAATAATCAAATTCATTCTTCATGAATATTTTATTTTCAAACGAAAGATTTTCACATTCATGCCAGAAAATTACAAATTGAGCCATCCATTTAAACAACTACTTATATGATGATACTAGTTCTAGGTTTGTTATTTGAAAACAGTTATTCCCTGGCAAAGCTTGTCTGCTAATATTTTGCAGTGATATTAAATGGAAGCAATTTACTTTCTAACAGTAATTATCCCATACGTATACCTTTTGTTAAATTTATTAAGAAGAGTTACTGTAATCTTTAAAGTAACAATGAAAAGGTTGAAATAGCATAAATGATTTGTCTTAAAGGTTTTAATTTCATTTCACAAAAGAAAACTCTAAGCTAAAACTTTTGGATTTGATCCTGCCCTATTTAGTAATATTTTTGAAAGTCCTCTCTAGTGATTTTTCAGTATGTAAAGCAGCCTCTGAACAATTTGAATAAGAAATAGATTTTAATAGAAAAATATGCATCTTTATTTTTTCTTCTACATTTCTAATTCAAGTTTTTGTTGTTGTAGTTCACTTAAAAGTAACGCACCGTACCAGGTGAATAGGCTGACTGATTTAGGTGTACCATTGGGCTTACCTTTTGTGAAAGATGCTAATTATACTTATTTATTATTTAAAGAATAAAAAAAAATGTGATGTAAGAACATTCTAGGAAGTTTTGGAAATCAGTGCCTTGGTGCTTTTGTGTGATGCCATAATTTTCTATCAAAATTTTCTATCCAAATTTATTCTGAAAATAGCTCTAAAGTATTAATGATGTAAATTGAATTTCTGAGCAATATTTCTTTTTAAGAAAGTATCTTGAATAAGTTAAAATGTTGTACACTCAAAATAAAAAATAACTTAAAAAAGAAATCCAAACACAAAAAATAGCCCAAGGTGTTACAAAATCCTGTAATACATAAAACCATATTGAGTGAAAATGTTTAAATCTAGCCAGATTGTGCATTTCCTGTTGTTGGTTTTATTATTGGGCTACTGCATTTTCAAAGTACAGAACTGTGGATGGAGTACCATGCACTGCTGTATTATTATCAAAGTAAAACATCCAAAGGGAAATCTTCTTGGATATTACTTATGTATTTTAGTTGTTAGCACCATCTTTTCTAGGGATTGATTTGATTTGAAGGAAAGCCTCTGGTGCAAAGGTGGCGGAGTAAATACCTGAAGACTAATGTTCTCTGTTCTCACGATCAATACCAGCCCCATGACTCTACTTCTGGCTACCTTCTAGTTAAAAACAAATTTTTTAATTCTGACAATTTAATTGCCCTGCCCAAGTTCACATTAACTTGCTTTGGGGAAAGGAGATTTAAGTAATTTTTCAAAGAGAGAACCTCCAAAAAAGTTATTTATAAAAGTCATTGTTTCAGTGTAGGATTTTTTAACTTGTAGACGCTGTATCATATCCTAAAATTAAAATAAAAAGTATGTTTAAATTTTATGAGTACAATCTATACCAGGTTAATATTTTGATTTCTGGGGATTAAAATTTTCCCTTTTAATACATGTATTTACATATATGGGTATAAATATTAAATATTTATTACCATTCAAATACATGGTACCTAATACATTTACTAACTTATATTGCCTGATTATTAACATAGAATTTTAGAGCTGATAGGGATATTAAAGATCCAATACCCATATTTTACAGATGAATAACCTCGAGGCCCAGAGAAATTAATTGATATGCATATGATTAGGCACCTACTTAGTGAGGAGATGAGATTGGAACATAAGTTGTCCGAGTTCTGATAAAGTAACTTTTCCCCTATCATAATGTTTTTCAAACTCATTGTTTAATTTAGTTGACATTTTCCCATTAAGTTAAAAGCAGACAAATACAGTTAAAATTCAGTGTGATAATGTGAAAATAACTTAGCAAGGTTCTATTTAAATGTATTTTTGTTTAGGTGATTAAATGAATCCAAATTAGAATCCTTGCAGAAACATAGTAGAAAGATGTATAATTATTTTTAAAAACCAAAACATTAAGATTGTTTATTCCACATAAAGAAAAAAACTTGTTTTTCATTGTTGCTGTTGCTTTTTAGTCAGATTCAATAAATAGCAGATTATACTCTTAATCTTGGCCTTTGGTAGATGCTCATCTAGCATGCTTTCCTGTAATATAAATATATTCTTGCGGAGATTGTCATGAATACTTTATTATCTATAAGGATGGCAGAATCTTTAGCTGGAAATTATTGTTATAGATAGAATAGAGTGTTACTTAATCTGCCTATCCAGCATTATGATAAACTTGAAATCAATTCTATTTTGAGTTATCACAACAGTTCTGTTTTAATGTCTTATAATAACAGATAGTAAAAAACAAGTTAAAAGACAGGTTTTTTGAAGCACCAAGATTATGCCCTAATCAAGTACCCACCATGCTTCTGTCTCTTTAGCAACTCTTCAGTTCCCTCTGTTTATGTAGCGTTTTCTAGAATTCCATCTTCAATAGAAGAAACATGAGGTTTTGTTTTGTTTTTTTCAGAAATGGAAGTGCATTGCTTTAAGCAATACATATTTTCTTGAGCTTGTCCCATGTCCCCACCACACTTCTTTGTAAATAGCATAAAGTACATGATATCCATGTGTAACATAATGCATTTTTTGAATCATTCCAATGATCATTAATCTTATCTCTAAAATAATGAAGGTAGAACCATATCTCTAAATCTGAATAGAGGATAGCTTTTGTAACCGTCACCATCTGGTATACTAGTAAATCTACCTCAAAAATCTGTTAAGTTTGTTATCATTTCAGTAGTTGAGATGACAGATTTTGCTTTGAAGAATGTAATTTTTCTTGAAATGGTGCCTAAGACTTTGGTGAATAACCTCCTCCTACTTAGCTTCTGAAATATTAACTATGGCAGTCTGCTAATTGAGGAAAGGAAGAGAATCTGTGAATCTCAAAAAGGGAGTATTCCCACCTACCTTTTCTTAGCTTCATTCACCCTGCCCTGCAAATAAATCCAGTGTTGCTTCAGAGCTTGCCTCATATTGTCTCACCAACATATATTTAGTGCTAGGGCTTCCTCTTGAATTTGGTACCAGCTTTTAGTAATGACAATGTATTGAGCTCTATGTAAAATACAGCTAGAGACACTTTTTTCTTTGATAAATTATTATAGTTTTATATAGTAATTATAGTTTCAGTAAATTATTTAGTTGAAACTATGATGAAACTTCAGCAAAGCTAAAGCTAGACATTTCTACATTGTACTGCAAAAGAACTGAAAAAATTTCATTATTAGTAACCTTTTCATATCCAGAAAATTTCTTGAGTCAAGCCAGAGTTGAACACACTGTTTGCATTTTAATGATTCAAAAGTATACCCTGACTTCATCAAATTAAATGGTTAGACCAGAGTGGAATACACTGACTCACAAGTGAAATATGACATCAGATACCAGTTTATAAAATGGTGATTAAGTGGTATGGTGTTGCTAAAAATAAAAATACATTTCCCCCAATGCATATAAACATTATAATTACCTTTATTTTTTTTCTTGGGATTGTTTTATTCTAATTTTGAAAAAAAAATCTTTAGTAGAAAGCTATTAGACCACTGAGAATTGAACAACAAGCGCATGTGGTGTGTATTAGTGTACTGTTGGTAATTTTACTGCTGCTAACTTAAAATCCTCAAGAGGGAGTTAATTACAGGAAAACCATTCTAAATATCAGTAAGTTGCATATTTTCCATGACAAGAGGATTTTTAGCTCGAATCAAAAAATTCCAAATCTAAGCTTTTCTCATTTTAAGTATCAAAAAATAAAATAAAAGTTAAAATCCCATTTACTATTTCTGTCTTTCACACAAAACTTTCCTTTAGTTGAAATGTTTTGTTTTGTTTTGGTTTTTGGAGCAAATTATTAACAAAATGGGAATATACACATCTTTGCTTCAAATTCTAAATTAAAATTATTTAAAATTAAAAATTTCTTGGTTCATTTTACTTTATCTTCCCTTTAAAATAAATTTGCATTTGTTTACCAGAAAGTTACCATAAACCATGTTATATTGCCACTAGGGACCATCTTCCTCTGTAAATGTTTATAGATTAGATTTTTTTAAAAAAATAAGCTAGTGGAACCTAAAGTCATGTATGGAAGTAATCAGGAAAAATAATGAGCAAGGTGTTGAAGTTGGTCTTGATGTGTTTGGCATATGTTCTTCAAATTTGGATTTAGATATGAATATTTTTCTAATTTACATTTTATGCTTGATATTTTTAAAACCATTTTTACCACTATTTTTTAAAGTAAAAGCAATACTTAACTACATATATGTATGACAACTTATATACTATATGCACCAGTTATATGGTATTTTTTCATAGTAGGTAGAAATCATCTAATAAATGTAAAAATTAACATATTGATTGTTGCAGTTATCCAGTATTAGTCATTAATTTCCTCATTTTAAACCTCATTTTAAATTTTCATACATTTTTCAAAGACTTATGTGTGTTAATATGTGAAGATATAAAATTCAAAAAAACCCAGAAATGGTTGCTTGTTTGGGGCTAATTATGTGTTTCTCCCTACAAAGTAAATATTAAAATAATGAGATAATTTCTCTCATTCAATCTAAAATAGTGGTTTAATACTGTATACTTCTAACTTTTGGGATAACGTATGCATTGACACCCACTCTTTTAAATGATGTGTATATAATAGCTAATAATAACTATTTTATATAGTCCTTTTTACAAAGAATTTTACACATTTGATCTCATGTATTTAAGAAAATAAAATTGTATTCATCTTAGAAGTATGAGAATGAATGCCTTATAAAAAACAACCACTCCCAGCTTTTAGTTTTTACTATATTATTAGGAATAGTTATAATTCCTATAGTATCAAAGTATAAGGAGAAAATCTCCATTTATTTTCAAATAATTACTTGTCATAATAATAGAATAAATTAGTGATAACTATAAATGAGTTGCTTATGCTATAAAAGTGAATGTTTACTATTAACACTATTCATAAATTATCCTTGACTCTTTAGAATTAAAATACTGGAAACATCCTTAGAGATATCTAGTCCAACCCCTTCATTTTATAAATGAAGAAACTGAGTCTTTTAAAGTATAACTTGAATCAGGCTGTCAATCTGTGCTACAATGTATATGTTTAAAACCCATTTGGATTAATTCATTTTGATAAAACATACATTTTAGTGGGCCATCTGATGCTACTTTAGTCCTTTCTTGGGAACTTGCTTGAATGGACCAAATCACTTCAGCCTTTCAAGAGGGAAAGCTCATGCCCATGGCTCAAGGAATCAGGTGTACCAGCTCTGGGGACTAGATCAAGTTTGTGTAAAATGTGAGCATGAGAAGTTGGAGCTCTAAGATGAAGATTCCAAACTTTCCTTTATTTCACATAAAATTGAGGGATTTTCTGTGCACTAGAAACATTGGTGAGCTTTTGTTCACAGTCTGAGATAGCTTATTTCCTGGTGGTCCATGAAATTGGTTCTGTCCCTCCTAAGCAAGCAGGTATCCATACCCTCTGTTCAGTAGTTGAGTTAAAGGATTACGGTATTTGAAGTTTTGGTTTCATTTATAGTTTCTAGATTATTTCTCCCAGTTATTTCCCACCCAATCCTATCCTCTTTCTCAGTTTCATTGTTAACTGTCGGCGCCCCCCAGAGCTCCTGCTTTGCAGATTGCAGAGATCTGTGTGCTTGCTTCTGTCTTCCTCCCTCCTACAGCCTTGTCACATATCTGAGAAAATGGGCATGGCTCTTTTCTGCTAGTGTATTTGCAGAGGCTTCTCTGGCCTGCCAAGCTTTTTCTGTTGTGTTTATCCCCAGGGTGCCTCAGCCCTTTAGTTTAACCGCCTGGAGAGGTGGCTTTTACACCTCTGGTTTTCTAACCTTGCATCTTAGGAGAAACTACCGTAGCCCTGTGGAGCTGGCTAGGAGGATTGAGAAAAAGAAGAGGAGATCTGAATTGCTAGGAACCAGTGGCTTCATTAATGACACTGATTTCATCTGCCCAATCTCTATGGGAAACCTCAGCCACCCTTTTTACCTTACTTCAATTTTTTATTTTTCTCTAATTCAGGCTCCCACTCCAAATGCATCTGACTGTTATATGTTATTTCATAGAATGAAGTATCTCCACCTTACTCCCCAAATCTCTTTTGGAAAACTGAAATTATTTGTCTGATTAAATGTAGACTTGAAAATGTAAATATTTTTCTTCTTCCCATCCCCTCTTCAGGAAGTGCTGGTTTTCAATCTTCCCCTCTTTTAGATATAAATCAATAAATGATGCAAAGTCACTGGTTCTGAAGTTGAGTTTAATGGGATAAGTGTTAAGGGTACTAGGTTTGGGAAATAGACTTTGTCATACATATCTATGTGCTGTCCTTAATACCTGTATGTTTCTGTGTATATGCCTGTATACCTGTATGTTTCTGTGTGTATAATTCAGTACATTTGATTATCTTGGACCAACCTTCTCTTTATTTCAAAATTTTAATCTTCCCACCCTACTTTTGACCACTATCTCCTTCCCTAAGCTGATAGACATCCCTGGTTTTGTTTTTTGTATGTGTGTGTGTGTGTTTTTTTTTTTCTCATTTCAGCTTCAGATGAAGATATCCTTACTAAAGGAAAACAGTCCATCAAGAGTCAAGCTTTAGGAAATCAGAACTCAGAAAGTGAGATTCTCCTGGACGGCGATGATGATACCCTGTCATCTGTGGAGGAGAAAGACTTAGAGAATCTTACTGGTAAATTCTGCAGTTGTGCAAATATTCAAACTAGTTTACCAGTCAATTGTGTAACATTGCTGTATTTTCATTTCTGGCAACAAAAGACTACTTAGAATGTGAGGAATTCCCCCTACATTTAAGTTAAAGTAAGATTGTGTTTTGTTTCTGCTGGGTCCCCCCACCCCCGACTTTATTTACTCCAGCCTATCACTTCCCCATCTCCTCCCAAGAAACACTGTCACTATTTTTGGCTCAATATTTCTTTTTATTGTCGTGGGCTTTCTTTCATTTAGGGGAGTAAATTTTTCCCTTCTTTTTTGTTAAAAATAACAAAAAGGATCCTCTACCACTCAGCTTTGGGGCCTTGCTGTCTAAACACTCTAAAAGTGTGCCGAGGTAAGTAGTTTGTAAACAGATCTAGTCCTGGAGAACAAGAGTAGCTTTGATACATTGATTTTTACTAAGTATGCTCTTCTCTTTATATTTATCTTCTCTATAGAGAGCAAAGACAAGAAAAATTCTATTCCCAGAATCTAGTGACATTTTGTTTTCCACAACTTCCTGGCTATAGGAAGCCAGGTTTCTCAGTATGAGTACAATTGACAAATTCTCAGCTTTGCTTCCAGGATGGAAGGAAGGTAATAGAGAGTGGATTGCCAATAGGACATTTGTTTTCCTTAGTGTAGCATATTAATATTTCACTAAATGGCTTTGTTCCTCCATTGCCTATAGCTCTTTCAACAGGACTATTGGAAGGATTAAGGAGGAAGAGCAGTAAAATGGAGATGGTCCAGAATTATTTTTTAGATGGAAAGTAATCCCCTTTATATTTTTCTCCTTTGGTAAAAGTAAAACCTGAACTTATTGTTCACAAACAGTTATTTTTACCTTTACCATATACTTTTTGATAAAGGAAAATAGAAAGCAGGATAGGATATGTAGTCTCTAGTGAAGACTATATAATTCTCAGGAAAATGAAGTAAAATTAATTGGAGCATTATGCCTTGCAACTTTTGTTCCCTCCTCCCTCCCTTCCCGAGTGGCAGGGAGAAAAGAAATTGTTCATCTCTATCTAGATCCTTCCTTCAAAATCCACCGCCCATTTCCTCCTCTTTTATTATGCTTCTATTCCAGCTTCTGGTAATACATTCATACTGTAATAGAGGTGAAAGGGGAGTTTAATTATATAATCTTGACAATGGCAATAGGATTAAGAAGTAATCCTCACTAATAAAGTGGTGTGGGTTAGAAATGAAGTGGAAATTGTCAGGGGTCTTCAGTAGGACCTAGGCTGCCCTGGCTCCTGCAGCTGTCTGCTCACCCCATAATTGAATGTCTGAGAGTGATTGAAAAAATGTTATTTCTCTTCTGGATTACATGCTAATGTACAGAGGGCAAAAGGAGACAGCAAAAGAACACATAGCTGCTTATTTCATCCATTTATAGGGATGAGCTTAGGGAAATCATGGCTGTTCTACAGCTATCTGCTGCCCATCTGCAAACACAATGTATTTGTACATTGGGAATAGAGGGCAAAGCCTGCTCTGCTCTCAGTAGAGCATCCCTTCTATTGTCCTACTGGCGCACATTAAGATTGATGTTAGATTAAAGACCATCACCCTTCTAACAATCGATGGAAATGACAGTTCATCTGAATTTGGGGGCAGTTATTCACTCATTGATTGCCCAAGTAGTTGTACTACTGTATTAATTCAGAATTTTAAGTATTACTCTTATGTTGCTTTTTATGCCTCACAAAGAATTTGAATAATCAGGAATTTAACTTGAGATTTTTAATTTTCTTAAAAAAAAAAAAGCCTGAAACACAAAATTAACAAATTTACATATGATTATCTAGGTGTGTGTGTGTGTGTGTGTGTGTGTGTGTGTGTGTGTGTACGCGTGTGCACACACTCACATTTAGTGTCCCTCTTAAATTTTTTAGGTCTGGGTCTATAGACTGGTTAGTTTTGTAGTAATTCCATTGTTTTCAGTAGCAATCTGATTTGTCTCTTTGATAAACCCTGTGGTGATTTGATTATTCCAATAAAAATTCATTCAATTGGAAACCCACTCTCCAGCTGTTTAATCCCTGAATCCCCAACCTACATTAATACTGTTTTTGGAACCACTGAACAATATTTAACAGTGGAGTGGAAGATTTACTAAACCAACATTTTAATAATTCTCTTCATGAAGACTAGTTAAGAAGCATGAGATTTTCACAGCTAGCACCTAGGACACAGCGAATTCAGTGATGGAGATGATAGTACTAACTTCATCAAAGAGCTGATCTTTTGTGATCTTACCCTAGTTAGAATTGGAAAACTAAAGCCCTGGTCTTGGAAGCCTGCTTAGTTTTCTCCATTTCCGTAGTTACTGCTTGGGTAATAGCTACTTGCTGGTTGGCAGCCTGGGGCTTGCTCCTGATGTGAAATGTGAATGAATAGTAGAATCAAATTCTCTCTGACTATGGGCATTGCATACACACTACAAAGCAATTGCATACCAATTTACCAGGATCATTAACCAGCTGTTATAGGCCCAAGGGTCTAGAAGTCTTTGCATTGTTGGAGGAGGATAGGGTTGTGAAGACTATGTTAGTGGGGGGTAGGAAGGTACTAGGTAGTGGTGGTGAGAATCAGAATGAAAAATAGCATTTCTAATCAAGTTTCTTACATATCGGGTATTTTCTTTTTTGTATTCGACAGGTCCTGTCAGCTTGAGCACACCAGCTCAACTTGTGGCCCCTTCTGTGGTGGTGAAGGGCACTCTTTCCATCACTTCCTCTGAACTCTATTTTGAAGTGGATGAAGAAGAGTCAAACTTCAAGAAAATTGACCCCAAGGTAAGAAAAAGACAAATGTAATACTTTATCTCTCTACCACTTTCTATCTTCCCATTTGGTTGTGGTGCTAAGCAGATTTTTTAACCCCCCCCCTCCCTTGTTATTGGATTCTTTAGAGTTATTGGGGAGGGGAGGTTATGGGGTAGAGAGAGTTGGGAGGGAAAGGCATGGGAAGCACCCAGCTAAATTCTAAAAGGCTTGATTTAATTTCTCACTGAGGCATACTGTTCTTGCTCACAAGCTCTGCCTTCCTTTGTAATCTTTGGTTTCATTTACTGCCTATTTTAGCATAGTTCATTTATATTAATAATAATAATAATAATAATTTCTCTTTGGATCCAATGTTAATTCACTTAATATAAGGGTGAGGATGGAGAGTTTCTTGGATGATACTTATAAAAGATATCTTCAATCATTGGGGACCTGAGATTGCAGTGTTCAAGAGATTGCTATCATTTATTAGATTTCTGTTTTCTAAATATAATTCCAATGCATTACACTTTTACCTCTTTTATCTCTTTAAATTGCCATTTTAAATTCCTCTTTTGTAAAAGATGTTTCCTTTGAAGTATTATAGATTTTATAAGGACTGTGTTTGGCTTCCCAAATTTAAACCAAAAAATATTTAAATCTTTTTAAAAATTACTTTTTAGACCTACGTACCTTTCTTTTACTCAGGATATGGAAATAGCCATTAAAGTTAGGAGGGAGATTTAAAATTATATTTATTTTCATAAAGATGAATGATCACATTTATATTTCTTAGCAGCAACCTTCTCTTAGAGAAGATCAGAAGAAGAACAAGCCTGCCAAGGGATAAGGTGTTTGGAAGAGGAGCAGGGCAGCCTTCAGCAAGCAAACTTTTATAACACATATTTATCTTGAGTTTAGAGAAGGGAAGAGGTTTAGGTAGAGGAAGTTCTTTGGATTTATTATGGTGCTATGTTATTAAATCTTTTTTAAAAATTAAGTATTTTAAATCCTTACTAGAGCCATTAAATTTTTTATAATACAGATCAACTTGAATGTTCAGTCTGTTCAACCCTTTGTTCTAGTTTTACTGCCTTTATTTGGAGGAAATGGATAGAGTATGTGACAGGAAGGAATTTGACTCTGAGACTGTACTTAAATAGTTTTTAAAATTTGAATTTTTGGAGACATTGAAAAAGAAAATCAAATTAGGTAATTTTGATTCATTGGTTAGCTTTTTGTACTTCTTTATTATACAGTATAGCTAAAATTGATAGGAAAAGGGATTCTAACTTGAAAAATTACTTGAGTTCTACAATTACTGGGAGTTAGAAAGAATACCAAGTCAATGAACAGGTACTGGAATGAGCTTCTTCTAAGGACAGGAGTCCTCTTATGTCTAGTGTCATTAGAACAGCTTTAGGAACAGCTGTACATTCTGTTTTTCTGTTGTTTTCTGTCCAGCATCATTTAATTTCTCCTACACTGTTGCTTGTAAAGCATTGAACAGCTTTTAGGATCCCTAAAGACCACCCTGCACCACTATAACTTGGCAACATAATCTAGCATGGATCCTTAGATCTTGGTCTGGATATAAGAAGTATAAATTTTTGTTTTAAAAATCATCTTCCAGCTTAAAATTATTTGAACTTTTGATTTCATAGACCTAGATGATGTCTGTTTTTGGTTAGTTAGAGAACTGAAGTCAAGAGATTTACATGAAAGACTTGTTTTTTCCTCGGGTCAGGTTCATATTAAACTGAAAGAAGCAGGAAAAAATGCAGATTTAGAAAACTAAAAATATTTTTTAGAAGTTTTTTTTTTTTTAATGTTAAGACCATGGAACCTTAAAGATTTTCTTTTTACATAAGAGAAAAAGTGAGTGGCTTCAAGTTTTGGGGGTAAGTATTAAGTTAGTTATGAGGTAAAAAGTTGGTGGTAGTTTTTAGATTTGATCTCTTCTTGGAGCTTCCTTTTCCACCTCTAATCCTTAGTTATTTACCAACACTTACCTATTTCTTAGGATGGGTGGTTAGGAAAGCATTTGCAAACCCTAAAGTGCTACATAAATATATGTTGTTCCTATTACAAGTGGCTTAGAAAACGTCTCTAAGAATACTTTTGTATTTGCATGAGTAGAAAATTTCTCTTAGTATTTGTCTGAATGTCCCCCCCCCCCCAAAAAAAAAGTGAGGCTAGGTTTCTGTTTTTAAAGCCAAACAAATCTTAAGAGTGGAAATAAGATCAGCACTGATAAGATCACAAATTTATATTCTCTTCTAGGAGTGTTTTGTTTTGCTTTAAACTAAGAAACAGTAATCCGAACAAACTAAACCCATTTTTATTAGATGAACTCTTTTTCAGAACTCTAAGTGTACTCTAATCCTCAATCCCTTACTTTAGGCTTTTCATTTGAGTCCAAAGAAAAGTTACTTTCTTGCTTTTCTAAGAAATTAAGAATTAAGTCACATTCCAAGTTTGGGGTACAGTACTCAAATACTAAATAAATATATTTGCCATAACTACCCATTAGCAAATTTCTAGTCTTTCTGATAATTTGAAATGTGATTTTGATAGGGGGCAATAAGCTTCTCTCAAAATTAAACAATACATTTTCCTTATGGTATCAACTTCTAGAAGTTTTTTTCTTATGCATTAAATATGTATCCCATATTGTCTATTTTAATTGTCCCTAGCCACCTTCAAAACACCTTCAGCAGAATCCACCCAGTAATCATTTTGTAGTGTAATAAAATATAAAGTTAACTATTTAAAGGAAAACAAGATTATATTAAAAGGCTTTAAGAAATTGTATTTCTCTTCCCCCTCAAGAATAAAAAATAAAAGGCTTAGTTCTTTCATTTTAGAAATATGACTATTATAACTTCCATTTTTATGCTCTCTTGGTATGACTGTGTGATACATTGCTTAGTTTTTTATTTACTTAAAAGCCTAGAGAGGATAAATGGTTATAGGGGAGAAAATCAACTAACAGCATTAATAATTCAGAGTAGATCTATAAATGTTTCCTTGCATTTCAAAGTCAAATTGAAATAATTTGTTTTTTTAGTTATGGGATAAGAAAGCAAATCTATTAATTTTTAATGTGAATGAATTACATTTACCAATTCAGGTTGCATATATATGTATATTAATATTATCTGCCTTAAAGCACAGTCTGTAATAAGTTAGCAGGATGAACTCTGCATGATTACAGTTATATTTGTGAATTCTAAAGATCAGACTTTGGTTTGATTGCATAGCTTCAAAAGTTCTGTTCTCTACTTGAAAAATTGTTACCCTTGAGATTTCACCTATCCTGTTTAAAAACAATTCACAAAATTCAATCCAAAGTTAAAGTAATATTTTATTACTGTTTTCAACAAGTGGGTTTAAGGTAAGGGTAGAGGTGCAAGAGAGAGAAGGGCACATAATCTGACGTTGGCACTGAAATACATTTAACATCAGTAAAACTTTTTTAAAAGAGAAATTTGTACATATAGTTAAATAATTTTTTTTCACTTGGTGACAACATTCAGGCAAACAAAAAAAAATAGAGGAGATAAAAACAGGAAAAGATTACTATACATGGATTTGAAAATGTACCTTGGGTTTCGTTTTGTTGTGGCAAAGTCCGATTGCTTCTTTTGTGTGATCTTTTAAATTCACATTTTTGGGGGGACGAAAGATCACTCCTGTACAAGGTGATTTGTTTGTTAAACGTTCTTCTATCTGGTGGTGAGGTTTGTTGTTGTTGTTGTTGTTGTTCGTTGTCTTGTAGATTAAATAAAATTTTGTTTTGGAGTTTTTGTTTTTCTGAAGTGTGATGGGAGTTTGTTGTTGTTTTTCTAAGTAGTCTCCACTACCCTATAATTTATCCAGGCTTTTGGGATTGGTGAGAATCTCTCTGGCCAACCTCCAGGTCTGTTTGGCTGCGCTCTCCAGGGCAGAATGAGGCTTGCCCTGAAATAGGTCGAGGTTGGGCAAAAAATAATGGGGGCAGCGCCGGCACTGCAGACAAGAGATGAGCTGCAGCAGGATACCGTTGAGCCGGTCTCCTAGGCACGCTTCGTCCCAGTCAGTTTCCCGAGGGTGTTTTTCGCACTCATACAGCAGCAGGGTTTTCATGTGATAGTTGTTGAGCGGCTGGCCTGGCAGCTCCAGGTGTCTGTCCCGAAGAGTCTTCAGCACTGATAAGCACTTGTTCCGGCAGCCGCCCATCAACAGTCGGTTCTCAGCCTCTCCGAACTGAAGCACCCAGGCGTCACTCTCTGCCGAACTCTGCTTGCCTGTCAAGGAGTAGCACTCCTTGGAGAGCAAGTTGAACCCTTCGGCCTTGACCTCTGCCACTCGGTTGGGGCCAGGCCAAGGGATATGGGGCATAGGCCATTGGGCAGCGCTGCGGGGCCAGATCCCGGTGCACTTGAACGCTGGCGTGATTTGCACCACGTAACGCTCCCGGATACGCAACTTCACCTCGCTAGTGTCCGCGATCATTTTCACCACATCTCGATAGCTGCACTTGTCTACGGCCTGTGCCACCAGTGTCTGGAAGCGTGAGCGGATCTTGCGCGCAGAGAGGTAGCCTGATGCGGTGATGAACTCCACCCAGAGAGACATGCTTCGCTTACGACCATCACTCAGCTTGAGCACTGCGCATCCAGGCAGCGAGCCGTCGTCCACGAAGTTGAAAACGCCCATCTGGTTGAGGTAGAGCACCACCTCGAACTCGGTGGGAGAGATAACTTCCAGCCCTTCATAGCGGGCATCGATCTCACTGAGGGAGCTGATGAAGCGAGGTTCTTGCACCTCCACTTCTTTAAGCACATCCGAGACCACTTTACAGACCTCGCGGATGGTCTTGGCGATTGCCGCCTTGCGCGCCTGACATCGCTCTGTGTAGTATTTATTGAGCTGGTACACCAGCTTGGCCTGAGCGGCGATCATGTTGGGGCACAGGTCCGGGCTATACACCGGGGTCTCGCAGTACGTTGAGGGATCCAAGGCTCACTCACTAGTGGTAGCCCTGCAGCTTGCGAAAAAGGCACCCCGCAACCCTAACTCCCGCAATTTCACTCTGCTTTTCCTTTCCACCCCAGCTGCGGGGCTGCTACCTCTGTCTTCCCTTCCTGTCTCACCCCACCACCTTATCTGTTACTCTCTCCTCCTAAAAATAAATTGATTTAAAAACAACAACAACAACAACAACAAAAGAAAAGTACCTGAAATGGCTTTTGATTGTTGTTACTTCTTTTGATTTTTAAAATGAAGGGTTTTTTTTTTTTGAGGGGAGTAGTAATAGGTATGAAAAAGGATCCAGGCTTAGTTCCCAAAGGGATTGACTTGTTGGCAAAAGAGACAGCTTCAGCAAACTTGGAAACGCCCGTCTTTTAAGTGCTAAGTGCAGCCTTTAAATTTAAAAAAGCAGCTAAATATTAATATAGGCTGAATGGTTCATTGGAAAAGTTATCTCCAAGGATGAAAGAAGTCCTCAATGTAATAAGGCCCAATGGGAATGGGCGAATTTACACTGTTTTTATCCCTCCCCCAAATTCAGAAGAGAAGGCTGTAATTAATGCTCTGAGCAGAAAAGTGCAACAAAGTCCATGGCAGCATCCGAGGTTCAGAGAGGTGCGCTGCTTTCAGCGTTTGTTTCTGCCTCTTGGAGCCCTTCTGGTGTTGTGGTTTCTTTCTTTTCCTGCTGGAGGCGTTTTCTGGACCAGGTTTGTTTGTTTTGAAGGGATATCTTGCCTTTTTTCTAGGTACAAACGGATGGAAGTTGTTTGAGATTCATTTCTGTTTTGTAATTTATGATTTTGTCTCTCACAGAATCTGTGTTATCTTGAGGAAGTCGTTGTTTGCGTTGCATCTGGGGTATAGTTGTTATGGCCCCGGGTTTTTCTTCTCCCCCTTTATGTTGCATTCAGGGAGAGCCTCGATTTCTGCCTTTCTTCCCCCCGCCCCTCTCTTCTGCCTGCTCCTGGCTGTCTCTCTGGATCTGTCTCTGTCTCTTTCCCGCTGTCTCTGACTCCTTCACCGCCCCCGCCCCCTCCTCACTGTGGTGTGAGTCTCAACCTCTCTCTTTCTCTGTCTCGAGGTTTGCTGGAGTTGTTTAGTTTATGAATGGTCCCAGGGCCATCGTGAAGGGGGTGGAGCGTCAGATCATACAATCGCAGTCCGAGCTGTCACTGCAGCAGCCAATCCTAGAGAGGATATATGCACGTTAGAACCCGGTAGCTGCCACCACTTCACGTGATGTAAGAAAGGGGGCAAGGAGAAGTAGAGAAAGAAGAGATTGTAAAGCCAAAGAATCCTTGTTCATACACATCACTCCTCCCCCCCCCCCATGGGGGGGGGGGACACTTCTCATCAATTGCTAAGAAGAGAAATTATGTAGGAGATGGCTAGAATGTAAAGTGGGGAGGGAGGGTAAAGAATAGCACAGGTTCAGAAACGTACAGGTTCTGTGCATTCTGCCAACCTCGAGAAGGGACAAGATGCAAGCCACTTTACACAAATCACTTGTGTTCAGATTGGTGGGGTTTGGGAAGAGAGCTATTGTTTTCATCTCTTTCCCCCAGTCTTCTTTTACCCTTTCCGCATTGTTACAGAGAGATATATAGCTGAGGGACAAAGAGAAGAAAGAAGAGTTTAGTTTTTAACACTGAAAATAACTCTCTAAATAAAGATTCTGGAGAGAAAGCAATTGAGGTACAGTGTTTTACTTAATGATGTTTTGTTTCTGCAGGAGTTCTATTTGTTGTTGAATAATTACTACAAAATATCTTTAATCTCTGCATTTTAGTCTCAGTAAATATTTTGACTCTGCCACCGAAATAGTATACAACATTAAAGTGTAATCTGGTGAAACGTTTTCGTATACGAATATTCGAATTCCCTAGAATTTGAAGCCATTTTAAGTAGAAGTAAGTTTCTAAGGTAAAACTATGACTCGCATAAGCGATTTTTTTTCGAAATTGCTTCATTTTTTAAGGCTCTGCGGCTACCAAAAAATCATCATGTTATTGATCACTTTGGAAACCTCTTAAAAGCACCAACTTTCAGAATTCAGTTTGCATCAAAGCGCTTGAATTTCTAACATCGTTTTTGCAAAGGAAAATTCTGGTTTCATAGAACGCTTTTTAAAAACACGGTTTCAAGTTATCGCTCCTATAAAAATGTCTTTTTGATTTTTTCAATCTTTGCATTGCAAGCCTACTCTCACTACCGTAATAATCGGGTAATTTTTTTAGTTGGAGAAGAGGAGCCTGAGAGGCATTTTTAGTTTGTTTAGAAGCGTGGAAGCTTCAATCAAATCTCGGGCGCGCGATTCCCCCGTCTGGAAAACAAACTGTACACCTGGAAGATAGGTCTATTTTAGTTAGATTGTTGGGGGAGGAGCGGTTGACTTTTATCTCGGTAGACGACCTTGGGTGAATCCGCCGGAATGAGAATCTGCCGGGTTGATTCGGGTTCTTCCCTCGGTTTCGCTGATGAATAGTAGTGCTTTAGAAAGTTCAGAGACAAGCACGGAGAGTCAGGTGACTCAAACTAAGTTCTGGAGCTGAGCGAATTTAGAAAACTCCCCCCTTCATCTTTGGGCTGGAACTAGTGGAGCTCTAGGCTCGGTCTGGCGTCCCCCTCCTCCGAGGTCGCTGGTAACTGCCTGCAATAGTTCCTTTACCACCCCCATCGTCCTCGCACTCCTCCTTAAGTGCATGAGAGGCTCTGTCCAGAATCAGCTGCCTTACTTGGGAGGTGGGATTTCTTTTGATGTCCCTAGTTTGAAGTAAGGGCAGTAGGCAAGGAGGGCGTTTCCGAACGTCGGAACAAGGTGACTTTGGGTCTCCCGAACCATCTCACTCTGCCAAAGTAGGCTGCCCGGAGCAGGGCTGTGAGCCCCTGAGGCCAGGATGGAGCGTAGGTGGAAAGGGCTGGGAGAGATGTGTGCCAGTTCTAATGGAAAGGAAACGACTTGGAAGTTAGTGAGCGACGGGTGGAGAGCCCAGACCTGTTACTGGTAACTGGGCTATTCATTTCTCAGTCAGACCCGCACTCTGGGAATTATTAACGGGCTGAGAAGGCCACTTTCCTTAGGGAAGTTGTCAAACCAGACCCCAGAGCCCTATGGCCCAGCTCCTCTGGAGGGCAGTTACTCTGAGAAGACGGATGGCTGGACTAGCTAGCTAGGGTGTAGGCTTGTTTGGAGTGGCCTACTTTTTCCTCATTGTCCCTGGGAGGGGAGCAGCTGAGACCCGGGAGGCTCCACGTCTCTTCCCCTAGGTGGGGCACCATGCTCTTCCAGGGAGTAATAGTTTACAAATCCCCCTAAAATGGGACAGAGGATCCTCCAACCTGACTCTGCCTGGCTCCTATTTCTCTTGGCTGATGGCGATTTCAGGAGAGAGCTTTTCTCCGTTCTTCCCTCTCCCTCCCTGTCTGTTTCCTATCCTCCCCCCCCCCCCCCTTTCCTTTATCCTTCATGCCTAGAGCCCGGGCTTCTTCGGGAATGGCGGAGAGCAGAGCCTGGGGAAACAGCAGAGAATGGAAGGCATCCTGTGTAAACTCCTACACTCCCGAAATGCCCTGCCTTGCCGATCCACCTTCTCCTTATTCTCCTAAAGGCTCAGCCAAACGCCCCAAACGTTTCCAACTCCCACCACAGTTTCCCTTGCTTTTTTCCTGACTTTTACATAGAGGCTGAATGATGATACAATGTTACAAATGTTTTGATTTAAAAACAATTCATTACCAATTTATCCTGAGGTAGGAGTACTAGTATGTAATAAATCAGTTAAACAAAGCCGACTTTAATTTATTGCCCGGGCACTAATTAGAAACATCATTTGAGCAATAAACTTAAACACTTCCAGCAAATAGCGCCATGCAACTCCTCCCCACCACCACCCCCATCCCCTTGCCTTTGCGGCTGCCCTGCATTAAGAGCAGCTTCATCTGTGTGTTTGCGGATCAGTTCTTCCCCAAGATGAATAATTGAAGGGGGAACAGTATCCAAGGAGGCTGTAATTGAAGAGCCCTTGTCACCTCTGCTTTTATGTATGTTAGTATAGAAGTCCATCAGCAGCTTCTTGATGGTGTATTAAAACGAAGTGGTAGCCCCTTCTGGAGGAGATACTGTATTCTATTAAAAGGACCAAGTGAGAGAGGAAACTCTCAAGGCTAAAAGCCACTTGAAGTCTTCAGACCAATTGATCTGTATTCTCTAGTTATAATCCGTCTCATCATACTTGAGTTAATGAGGCAGGGGAGTAAGGTGGGGGTGGGGAGAGATCTGATGGTCCTTGACAAATTCATTAGGGAGGCTGCAGGACATTTTATTTGACTGTTAAACATCTTGTTTGTTTGGTTTAGGCAGTGCCAATAGCCGCATGCTGCTGCCTGGAGCAATGGTGTGTTTTGCTAGGGAGATCTTCTGCAAAGGATACTTGGGGGGGGGAGGGGAAATGTTGATAATGTGTGTGTGTGTGTGTGTTTTAATTGCTGGATATATGTAGTACCATTTGGGTATTAGACTTACATCTTGATGAAGAGTCATAATAGCCAAATAAAAGTCCTGGGGGTGGGGGGTGGAGAGGTGAATGCTTTTAGGAACCAGTTAATAATTTAAAAAAATTATTTAGGAAAATGTGCCTTGAACTTTAAATAAAAATTGCATCAGTTAGGCTATTAATTACATACACACACATTCCTAGAGATATTGCAATTTTTGATCAGCTTCCTAGTTTTATGTTTGTATTGAATTTTGAGTAAATGAGATCTTATTATTAGAAATAGATAATTTTGTTTAATAATTTTATAGAATTATTCACTTAATTATGGATAAGAATTTGATGCTCAATTCAAGTGAAAATTTAGGACATAACATAACTTTAGGAACCGATCATTTATTGTCTTGATTTAGAAGGTTTGGAAAACAGGAGTTGACCATTCTCCAAATAGTACAAAGGTGGTCTCTGTGTCCTAAGATAGAATATAGAATATTGAAGAATGGTAGGCAATTAAGCTAAAACATAAATGTAATGAGAGTTCATTTTAAAATAGGTAATATTGTACCTGGTTTTCAAAGAATCTTACCCAAAGTTAAGTCTAAAATGCAATAATTTTCTTGCCTTCAGAACTTTTTTCTCCCTATATATTGCCTTCAAACAGCTTCAGCCTAAGTGCTTTGTAAAAAGTATGCTGTACTTCCATTTTTAGAAAAATAGTAGAGGAAAAGAACTAATGCCCTTTGTCTGTCATTTTTATACATTCCTGCACTACTGATGAAGCTTAAACTGCTGCAGGGAAAGTGTAGATTTGAAAAGAAATGTTTCAGTAGTACATGTTGTGTTTCTCAGCAGTAAAACCAAACTAATGGCTGAAGTCAGTGCTTCTGTCGACCTGACAGTTGTAATCCTGTTTACATTTCCAGAGAATATGAAGCCTTTAAACTGTGGATTGTTTTTATTATTTGCTGATCATAGAACTGTGTTTACCGGATTAACTTTGTTGTTCTTTCTAAAGTTGATCATACCTGGGAGATTTGGAAGGTATTTATTCTTTTAATTACTGTAGAAATAATATATGTGTTTCACTAGCCTTTAATGAGCAGTACATAAATCTCTTAACTATTTGATTTTGTTTCTTAATAGTAGATCTTAGAAGAATTGTAAAATTACTGGATTTTTTTCTTTTAAAATATGATATAGAAATGTTGTTATTGTTATTTTTGGTGGTGGTGGGGAGGGATGTGTGCATTTTTTATTTTCCTAGATCATTGCTTTTTCTTTGCATGAAGATTTCCCCCCTCTTTGTTATTATAACTGTTGAATCTTATACTTAGGTGGCTGCCTTAATAATTATATATATTTAAGCCATTTTGAAATTTTGAAATCTTCCTGCTTAAGAATTCCATCTAATAAGAATAGAAAGTTGAAATGTATCCTAAATACCTAAAACAAAAACAAAAACCAACTAAGTTAGTGATGAGATGGAATAGTAATATTACAATGGCTGGAATATGTTCTTACAAACACAAGTGTTGTGCTATCTAAACTCTAAAAAACACTCATCAGCTTTTCAAATTTTGATTTAAAGGACTCTTATGTAATCAACTTCTCCAAACCTAAAAGGGTGCGTGGTAGAGATTGTTTCTAAATGCTTGATGTTTGATATCCTGGAATTCATCTAGAGTTTATTTTTAAACAGTTTCTTGAATCTTCTTCTAATCATTTTAAGAAGCCAACCATACTGTTAGAAGGAGTTAAAACTTTTTTTTCCATTAAAATTCACCTATTTTTTAAACCATGAAGTGTCTTTGTGTAGTGAATAAAGAACTGTTCTTTGAACAAGAGAAATCATATTTTAAATGATGTGCTATAAGGCAAAACTTATAGTTTAACCGCCAACAGTAAGTCTATCATACTAAAGGGTGACAAATCAAATGTTTTTGTACATTTTCTACCTGTAGTAGATCCTGGGCCTTTTGAGTGCTATTCTGTGTATATAGTGATGTTTGGGCATAAATTGATTACCTACTTATTTAGGATTTAAATGGATTCTTTTCTAAAATTACTCTAATTCTAATAAGTTATGTTTAGAAAGGGGACAATAAGGTTTATGATAGGATTTTGTTCTCCATATCTGCAACTTGGTCTAAGTATAGTGTGTTAATTAAATTATGCATAGTGTAATATCTGTTGTAAAGCAATCAGAATATTTGCATTCTAAAAATAAAGTATGCAGCTTTTAATTGGAAACTAACAAAGTAAAGAGTATTATATACTTCAACAATTCCATTTCCAAACATAGCTAGCCTAATTCACAGACAGCAGACATTCATCTTGTAATTGAACCTGTGCTCAAAGGCTTTCTGAACTTACTTTCCTGGTATAAACTTCAAGAATCCAGGATGGATGAGGTGTCAGAATAGAGTTTTAGTAGATACACACATATGTATACATAGGTAACTTGTATTTACATATTGTTGGTGTTGTTATAAAATTTCAGTTGTATCTATTCTTTGTGACCCCATTTAGGGTTTTCTTGGCAAAGATACTAGAGTGGTTTTCCATTTCCTTCTCCAACTTATTTTACAGATTAGGAACCTAAGGCAAACAGGGTTGTCACTTAACCAGGGTCACCCAGCTAGGAAGTATTTGAGGCCAAGTATATTGCATGTGTGATTTTATTGTATTTTTAAAAGAAAATGATTTGGTTTCTTCAATACTTTTAAATATCATTTTCCAGAAAATATGTGTTGGGTATTTTCATTGTGTTTTTACTATCTTTATCATGGTTAGATATAAATCTTTTGATTTACATATACATTTTTGAAAGATATATTTTTCATATCTCCCAAACAAGCTTGTCATAATACATTAATATTAATGGTGAAATTTATTTTGAGAAACAACTTGTAATATAATTGGACAAGATATAGCATTTTATTTCTAAATGATGAATCTATATATAATGATAATTTAGTGGATAGAGAGCCAGCTTTGGCATCAGGTAGACCTTGTCCAGCCTTTGACATTTATTGGCAGTGTGATCCTAGGCAAGTCATTTAACTCCCCTCCCCCCAACTTTGTAAGAGTATGAGGGACAAAATAGCTGCCAAATTCAATTTGTTCTCTGAGGAGTTGCTTATAACCATGAAATCACACTTCCTGACTATCTTCTTCCCCTGCAAAATGTTTGGAAATGATTACCCTTATTCTTGACTCTAAAAGTAGAGCAAAGAAAAGAATCATAAGATCTAGAGCTAGAAAGGATACTGTTGATTATGGATTCTAACTCTCTCATTTTACTAAGGACCAGAAAGGTCACTGACTTGCCCAAGGTCATACAGTTAGTGCCAGAGCTCAGATTCATTTTCAGGTCCTCCAACCATACTTTTTAGTTATTTTTCTGCATCATATTACATATATGTATTTATTTATAGTATTATAGTATAGTTATATATTTATATGTATTTATTTATAGTATTATAGTATACTATAGAACATTTTCCACCCAAGTTAGATGCCGTTAGATTTTATTTACCTTTACCTAAAGATATCTAAAAACAAATTTGACTTGAACTATGCAGTGATTTACAATATCTCCAAAAGATTAAAAATTCTTAGTATAGTTAACTTAGTTATTCAGTGATTATATACTTTGTCAGATAATCAGTTTCTTTTCCTCCTGAATGACTGAATTTAATGGTTGTTAATTGCTTATCTGAAGATATATGCAAGAGATGTATTAAAGTAGATTTAGCCAATATTGAAACCTTTCACCATAGAATATTGAAAAATTGACAGTATGCTTCAAAGTATGTATCATCTTTTGTATATGAAAATAATAATAATACTGCTTCACTATCATCACTAGGACATATGCTTTGAGTTGTTTGTTTCAATAATCACAGAGGATTTGCTCAAAGCCAAACACCTTTGCCTTCTTTGTTTCCCTTGAAAGCAATAGTATACATTTTTAAAACAGCTGGATAAGGTTAGTATCTGGGATACATTCTATACCAACTGATCGAGTTTTTCTTGATTAAGAGAGATTATTTGGAGAATCAAATCTTTGATCTTGGCCTGATTAGCAGTATACCTTAGCCCACCTGGTAAAACTGGCCCAAACTTAGATAAAAGAACAGTTTATTATTCCTCCATGATTTTTAGTATATTCCTATGTGGCCCTGTATTTAACAAAGGACATAAAACTCAGCATGCTAGAAGCACGCAGCTTTTTACAGTACTTAAGTCTTAAATCTAGGCAAACTAGTCTTTTAAGCTTCTACTTTTGCATCCTATTCCTATTAATCTTTTGGCATTAATTTTACATCTGTTAGTTATGAAACTTTGAGATCTTTGTTGTATTTATTGGAAATGCAAAGCTATAATATTTTGTACATACAGTATAGAAACAGTGTACTCATTCTTAATATTTTCTTCAACTTCTTTTCATAAATGAGAGTAGAAGTGATATGCAGAGAAATTTCTGCCATTTTTTATAGTGAAAAGAAAAAGATCCCTTTTTTGATACTGTCATATAGAGAAGACATCTGTGTAGCCTAAGTGAAATAGTATTTGATGATGTTGGAAACTTTTTTTTAACCATCTAAAGTAAAGCTAGGATGTAAAACAGCTGTCTTGGGTCTATGACTTTCAAGACTCTGCCAGTCTGTTTCTTTTCTGCATTTTTCCTTTCTATCTTTCTTTATTATCTCTGGAACCTAAGGAGTCATTCTCTTATTTTCTGATTGGCTTTGTCTGCTAGAAATTCTTAGCTGGTGGGTTTAAATTGATTCTAGGTAGAGAGAAAAAACTTTGATCTATGGCTATGACTGTTTCCAAATGATTTGCTTACTGGGACTGGACACTGTCCATGCCCTTTCACTTCACTATCAGATAGGAATAGCAAAAGGACTTGACATGCCACCAGATACATAGTTAATCATCACATTAGGTCTGTAAAGAGATGCATCCAGATTCGTTCAGGCCTACTATTTTTAATGGATATAGTTGTGTTATAGTTGGTTAAAATTCTGCATAAATTTGTTTTAAATTATAACAAATTTCATTTCAAGGCTGTCACATACTTCAGCGCCAGTGCTATCCTGATCCATAACCAATATTTTGTTAATATTTTATATTTATAAAATACTTTCATCTCAGAATTTTTCCAGGCATTAAGTTTCTGACTCATGCTGTTTCTTTAGAAATAGATGTTTGAAGACTTTCACTTGGGAGAATCCTAGAGCAAAAGTAAGCTTAAAGGATTTGGATTTATCATGCCATGT